>NC_050532.1:12610463-12612471 GCF_002922805.2 Oryzias melastigma
TAGACGCCGCCTGTAGTGGCCCCCGGCTGATTTGAGTTTGAGACCCCTGCTCTACGGTTTTCTTTTTCATTTTCTCTCCGTTTCTGAGTCAGCTGATGCAGCTTCTCTTCGCTGTAGTCGCACCGTTTTGACACGCAGCTACATCATCGCTCTACAACCAGCATGCACTTTGATGGTCCAACGCTCAGTGGAAACACTCTCTTGAATTGACTGGGCCATTCTAAACCGGCCAAGAGGGGACTGGTCTGGTCCGGACCACTCAGTGGAAACGAGCCATAAAAGAGCCAATTGATCTGGTTTCTTACTGACGAAAAATAGAGAGCCGCCAAAGTTCTACTTTACTGTTAAGAAAAATACGCTTTATGTTTCTGTGGCCATTGAGCAATTTATGTATGCAATTTAGCCTTTAAATATTTACACTAATCACATAATAGTGCTGTTATTATATATTTAAAAAATCTCTCTCTTTTTTTTTTTTTACATTTGACAGCAGTAAATACAAGTGCGTTGAAAAATAAAACAAATCATGTGTCAAACACCTTACTAAAACTAACCTATTTTTATTTTTACAACAATATCATTTTTCTTTAAGGCCAAAGAGCCACATTTGGGGCACCAAAGAGTCTAATGTGGTTGCAGACCTCTGGTGTAGAACAATCTCGTTTATCAGAATCTATGTGAAAACCTTGCACTAATATAAAAGTTGAAGATTTTGGAAAACATTTTTCTGATTTTTTTCTGAATTAAAAACTTCTGAACACAAATAAAACATACAATGAAAAAAACTGTCACAAAGAAAAGATAAATACCCGGTAATGAGGAACTGAAGTAGAACAGTAGATAACTGTTTAACTTAGCTCAATGCAGTATTATTTGAATTTCACCAAATTATATCAAGTTTTTTTATTCTGTTGTGCACGCTCTCTCTTTGAAAGGTCTCTGTTCTTCTAACTCCAAAACACATAGAAGCCTCTGCTGAACCTTTTCTTCTCTTTCTTTAACATTTATTCAAGGGTCCCAGTGAGATTTAAAAGCCCTTTTTCATGGGAGCCCTGGACAGGGATTAATACAACAATGTTAAACAATTAGAACAGAGTTACAATGCTGATTATAATTTTATATGAATGAATTAGTTAAACCACCAAATAGTTCCTGAGTGCGGTTGTGTCAGCAACTCACCACTCCCCCAGGGAACAGGTCAAATGCACACAACATATTTCACACACATAGGTGTGTAACCACTAATGGGACATTAACATATTTAACAAATTCTTGTTATGGGGTAAATATTAGACAGACAACGTGTGTGAGTGAAAAGAGGAAGAGGACACGAGAGACAGTATAGGCTCTTAACAATGTTTTGTTTCTTGAAAAGATGAGTTTTGCTTTGGCTCCCAAAAGGACCAAACATGGAAATAAACCTTGGCTATAATCTGCATATTCACATAAACATATTTCATCCCCAGTTTTTTTTTTTTTTACTTTTTTGTGTGTTTAAATTGTGTCTTTTTGAGCAAAAAAAAAAAAATCATTTTCCAGTTTGTTTAGTCTGACAATTCCATTTCCTTTATTATTTATTACATTTTCACAAAAATAAGCTACACTACTGTGAGGAATGACTTTTCCCTAAAAAGATTTCTATAAATGTTCTTAAAAAATCCAAGAACCAGGCCTTATTGAACACAGTTACTTTTATTATCTTTTTGCAAAAAGAGAGAGATCCGACCAGACAACTTCTCAGAGTTACCTCGTAGGAGCTCTGCCCCACACATGGAGACAAGCACTTTTTATAGACAGTACAGGAACTCGAAATACAGGCATGGTCTTATCCTCCAGGGGTCCTGTGTCAGAGGTCATAACTGAAACTTTTCCAAAGCCTGAAAGACTGGATGACAGCCCCAGGGGAAGGAGTAACAACAAGTTGTATCACCAGACATCTGATAAGACATTCTAAAAACCCTCCATGAGATCTGAGTGGAACATTTTGAGCAAGGTGTGGCCACGCTGG
>NC_050532.1:12612509-12638209 GCF_002922805.2 Oryzias melastigma
ATTTCCTTTATTATTTATTACATTTTCACAAAAATAAGCTACACTACATTCTTGTTCATGGTGAAAATGAAGGGGGACAGAAATAAGAAAACGTATCATCTTTACCCTATTTAACTAAACCATTTTAACTAAATATGTCTCTTTGTAATGTAAAAGAAATGAATGAAATTGCTGGCAAAAGCAGCAAAGAAAGGCTGACAAAAAATACATTGTCTGCCACCCTCAGAGCCTTTATTTTTTTAAATAACCTATACCCAACATTCTTATAGTTAATTTTTTTCTGAGTATCTGTTTTTCACAATTTTTTTAATGCAATAATTAAATTTGAGTCTTTTATTGATTTCTCAATTAAAACTCTCAAGTCTTTTTAGGTTATAATTACTCTGTGTTTTTCTAAACTTTTGAAAACCATTAGCTTTTCTCATTTTTATCTCGTGTTCATATTGCAGAACTAAGTAAAGCGAAGTAATTTTGTCCTTTCACAGCCACCGTAGTGTGAAGTCACATTCCAATATGGCGCTGCCCGTGTGTACTACGGTGAGACAACTCTTCAGGTTCATTCAGATTTCATCTTTCCCTCGGAGGTCTCTGTGTTCTGGGGTCTGCGCTAAAAACAAGGTACATGTTCCGCTTTTGTTATAGAACATGTAGTAAAGGATTGACGTCATTTCTCTGCGCCGTTGTTTGGGGAAACATTTTTAAGCTCGTCTCTCCTGGCAGAACCCGAGCTCTGTGTTGTGATGTCAATGTAAACATGGGGATTTGAATTGAGCTTCTGCTGGGAGCAAGACCTCTGCGGCGTGTCCGGGAGAATTCCTTCAAGCTTGTCTGTGGTACAAGTATTCCTCCGAACGTGAAGTGAGGCATCACTGGCGTGTATTCCCAGTCAGCTCCAGAGGTATCGAATAAACAGTTTGAGAGTTTTCCTAGACCTAAAAGAAGCTTAGTTAGAGGAAGACATTGGAGTATTGAGAAGTGTCCTGATCTAAATGCTGATGCAGAGGATTGAGACAATTCAATTTTATTTATAGCCCAATACCACAACACGGTTGTTTGAACAGGCTTCACACCGGTAATTGTCCAAAAACATCAAATCAGCCATAACATTTGAGTAATAGCTGATTACTAAACTAAACCAGGGATGTCAGACTCAATCTCACAAGAGGCCAAAATCCAAAACACACCTTAGGTCGCTTCGAGCACGAAACTTTTTAACATTAGTATGAATAAAAACAGGCAATAATATTATTCCAGAATAAAATCAACTTAAATAACTTTCAATATTTTACTCTCCATAAAAATATATTTTGTCAAAATTATGCAAATTAGAAATGAACACAAGATAACATCGGGCAAATAATAACAATAAAATAAAATGACCTGGATATAATTTCCCAGAGGACCGGGTCGGGCCCCGGCCTTGACTGTGACATAACTTTTGTTCATGAACACTCATCAAATTTTATGATAAAACAAAGTCATCATTTATTTTTGAGAATTTTAAATGAGGACAGGAATCATATTTGGTCAAAAATGTTCAATAGCTCTAAAGATGTTAAAGCTAAAGTCACTAAACTTTATCACATGACTAATTATCACTTATATAACAAGAATTATTTTTTTTCCTAGTTTATATTTGCTCTATTTTTACTTTGTTTATTAAAGCTACTTCACAGAAGTGTTTTTAAAGTTTTTAATGATAAAAGAAAGTTAATGAAATGTAAATGGGGACAGCAAAGGGACTACAAAAATCTGTTTGTTCAATTTATTCATGTTTTAAATGTGTTACAAAAGTATCGGATCGGGACTCGGTATTGGCTAATCCACAAAATCAAATGACTTGTAATCGGATCGGGCCCAAAACTTCCTGATAGGGACATCCCTAATAACTATGGTATAACTAGATATGTAGCATTATCTGCGATAATGCTAGTGGGACTGCCGCTGAAGATGCTAAAACTGATAGCTAATCACGCTGAAGCTGATAGCTGATAGCTGATAGGAATGCCAAATTAGACTAAAAAACAAAGAAACAAAAAAAAAACGGTTAGCTAAAACAGCTAGCAAGTAAATATTAGCCTAACTCCAGAACAGCCTAAAAGCAAAAAAAAAAAAACTAAATTAGCCAAAACAGCTAGCATGTAGCCTAACTATTAGATAATCTCCAAAACAGCCTAAAAAACAAAACAAAAAAACATACAAATTAAAAAAAAAAAATTAAAGCTAAGTAACTTTTTAACATGATTATGAACTAGATATATAACATTGCCTGTGATAATGCTAGTGTGAATGCTGTAAGGTGAATTTGGCTGCTGAAGATGCTGAAATAGATAGCTGAAAGCTGAAATATTAGCTTAAGTGCCAAATTAGCCTAGAAAACTTGGGTTAGCCAAAACAGCTAGCATGTAGCTGAAAAAATAGCTAAACTTCAAAAAACTAAAAAACTGAAAAAAGCATAAATTAGTCAAAACAGCTAGTATGTAAATTTTAGCCTAACTCCAAAACAGCCTAAAAAAGTTAGAAAAAAACCTAAGTTAGCCAACACTGCTAACATGTAGCTGAAATATTAGCTAAAAATAGCCTTTAAAATCTTAGTAAATGCCAAAATGGTCCAAAAATCTAGCAGAATGCCATTTTTTAAAACTTTAAAACTGTCACTGTAACGCTACTCTCCATAAAATATATTTCCAAATAATCAAAAATACAAGTTTAGAAATAAGCTCAAGATAGCATCTCACATTACTTGGTCCTGCCATATCACCCAGTTTTGAAACTTAAGATGGGCGGAGCCAAGTGCAGACAGAGTGTATGTTCCCCATCCGGCTTTATGCTCTTGCTTGGAGTCCTTTGGAGGATCCAGTTTGTACTGGTCTTTATTTAGGGGGCGGGGTGTTAAAATCAACAGCCCCCAAAGTTATGCATGAAAAGAAGCATGACATAAGAACTATCTAACCTAACTAATGAATCACCTTTGGTGATGTACAGTGCAACACACTCGTTCTTTTCAGTACTTCAAAACTGTCATCTATCCATCCATCCATTGAGCCCTTCCAAACCTGTTGAATCTCTTTTGGGGTCACAGGGTGCTTGAGCCCTTCCCAGCCACAATGGGGAAAAGTGGGGTACACCCTGGACAGGTCACCCATCTACTGCATAGCCACACATTCACATGCATAGCTGAGAGGATAACGTTTTAAAATATGTGATTTGGAGTAAATATTAACAATCTAAACAGGGGTGTCAAACTCAATCGATCAAGGGGCTAAAATCCAAAACACACTGTAGGTCGCGGCCCTAACACAGATATACAATTATTGAACACTCTAAAACTACATATGTAAAACTTCAAGCACGTAACTTTTTAACATAACTATGAACAAAAACAGGCAGGAAAATTACTCCAGAATAAAATCAACTTAAATAACTTTCAATATTTTACTCTCCATAAAAATATATTTTGTCAAAATTATATAAGTTAGAAATAAGTGCAAGATAACATCGGGTCATTAATAACAATAAAATAAAATGATCTGGAGGGTCGGATAGAATTACCTGGAGGGCCGGATTGATTTTCTGTGGTACACAGTGCTCAAAAATCTGTCCAAATGTTTCCATTTAATTATTATTTTTATTTTTGACTTTACTACTTTATTTTTTTAGTTTACAGTTTTTTAATTAAACACTTAAATTGTTATTTTAGCCTGAGATCCGCAAAGGGGTAAAAGACCCACCTGTGGCCCCGGAGCCGCAGGTTGCAGTCACCTGGTCTAAAGCGTCCTTCCGTTTTATTGCTCAGAGAAAAATAAAACATTTTCTGTGCTAAATTATGTTCAATCATATAAATCTTGCTAGTTGTGTTGTCAGTAAATAAGGATGTAAATCTGGATACACATCAGTTTAGTTGGTCAAAGGACAAATAAGACCACGCCCCGTCTGCTGGATCTTGAATTTGACAAACCCTGAAATCCAAAAATCTTTCACTTCTTCCAGAGACTACTGGAGGCAGAAGGGAGCAGAGACTCTTATGATTAAAAACCCCTTAACGACTTCACTCATGTTTTTCCACTCTCTTTGGGGTCCAGATGACCCCACTCACATACTGATGTGTGATTCCTTCCATGACAAATGTGGACAAATGTGGACAGGATTTTATGTCTGCCATGGACATTAGTGAAACTCAAAAATCAATGATAGAAAGAAGTTCAGCCCTCTGTCTTGGGGGGTCCAGATGACCCCACATTTAATGTAAACAAGCCAAGGAAAGCGGAAGGGTTACATAAATGCTACATTTAGGTAATTTTGGAGTCTGAGTGGTTTGTCACATATTTGCAACAACAGGCATTAGGAGGTTAAAAATCAGGTTTAATGCTCTTCGAATTATTGCCTAGTGTAAAAAGAAATCTTTGTATACCTATAACTTTATTTTCTACTCATGACAACTCCGGAGAGGATTTGGGTAGTGATTTTTTTATTAAATCAGAAATTCAGATTTAATTGGAGCTAAAATGTGAACTTCAACCGTTATTTTGTCTTGTCCATTGGTTACTTCAAGAACTTTATTTGAGGTGACCGAGCCAAGCTCCAGATCAGGGGTCCCCAAGGTGGTGCCCACGGACACCAGGTAGCCCTCAAGGACCCCACAAGGTGCCCTCAGGTCTCTTCTAAAAATAGCACCTCACTTGTGTGCTTCATCTAAAATTAAAATTTATTATGTTGCTTTTTTTAATTACAGTTGCATTTACATAGATTTAAAAATGAAAACGTCTTAAAAATATGTTCGTAACACATGAACTTTAGATAAGTTTAGGTGACCTCTGACCTACTCCAGTTCAAAGATCATTATTTTGGTTAAAAATGCTGCAAATTTGGTCATTAGTTCAAAATGTGACAAGATTTGTGTAAAACTGTGTCAGTTGACTTTTCTTTAACATTACATAGTTGATAAACATGGAACAACATGGTAAAAATTTGACATTTTCCCCATGAAATGTAAATGATCATTTAAAAAAAAAAAACAATTATTGAGTTAAATAAAGTGCTGAATATTGATATTTGTTTCCTAGCTTGTTGTCATTGTTGATAATTATGGTGAGAAATCAGAGTCTTCACATAGAGAAGTATCATTATTCATTATTGATAATGTATAACTAACTATAACTAAACAACGTTTGTTATTTCAAAATGGTAGCCCTCCGTATGACTCCGTACCATGAAGTAAACCCTCAGGTTTAAAAAGGCTGGACTCCTGCTCCAGACACAAATACTTTAGACCTCAGCAGCTGTTTTCAGAGATGATTTGTCTTGTGTTTTTCTACCTATCTCAAGAACTGTTTTTTTAAATTATTTTCTTTGTGAGGCTAGCTTGTTCCATACTGCCCTCAGATGAGAAGATTTTGCAATTGCATGTCCAGTGCTGTATCATAGCTAACCAAATGAAGGGGTGTCGTTTTTTTTTTTTTTTTTGAAACACTCTTATAGTCAGAAAAAGTCTTGTTCTCTGCTCTTTTAGGGTTTCCTGTAGCTTATTGGTCATTTCGTCCCTTTCCTCCTCCAAACATATTTCTACTTTAACCTTCAGTTACACATCAGCTGTAAATGTGAGTCTCCTTTCATTTGTCCTTTGCCTGTGGTCCTGTCATTGACTAATCTCCGTCATGTCAGCCCTTTGCTGCACCAAAGAGGAAGTGACTTCTGAGTTGCCTCTCTATTTTCCCCAACTCCAGCTTCACTTACTCGGGTGTCGGCTAAAACCATTAGAGCAGCTCGAGCGCCGCATGGGAGAGGCCAGCGAGAGTGAGGAAACATGGCTTCCCCTTGGAGGATGTTCATTAACAGCCCTATTTATTTTCAACTGTCAGAGAAGCCCGCTAATTCACTGCAGTCCCTTCTGTGTAATTCGGCCTGTCGTGATCATTCTGCTGCCAGAGCCCTCACTCAGATGCTCTGCACATTAACCCATTTCTTCAAACAGTCCCATATGTCAGCTTAGTCTTATTTTGAAAATTCATTTCACTAAGTCAAATTACAGAACCAGTCTACAGAAGTGCAGCCACAGTGGTGCCTGGGGAGTCTCCCCATGTTTTAGTTGTGTGCCTGATCCAGAGGTATTTGCTGTGCGTCTGACATTTTTAATTAAAACATACCAAGTATCTGATACTGTGCCTCCCAGCTACACTCGAGTCAACAGACGCTCTCCTTGCAGGAGGAAATGACTGCACTCTTCAGAGATGCTGGTGGTGGAGGTTTGCCCCGAGTGTTACCATAATTACATATTGACAAATTTATGATGTGTGCGCCAGTTATTTTCTGCTGTGTTGTGACTTTTATGTGTTTTTTCGTGTATTATTAGCTCAGCTGTCAGTCATCTGTTTCCTGAAAGTAAAATAAAACTGTAGCGTGGCCTTTGTCAACACACGAGAAGGAAGTGGTTTAATGAAACCGTTTAAAAAGACCCATAATACCAAGGGAAGAACCTTCATGCAAATGCAGAAACTTTGGACTTTAAAACTGTTCTGATAAATGTTAGGTTCTCTTTTAAGACTGTTTTAAACTGGAGATGTTCAGCATTAGGATTTGAAATAGATTCTCCCTCACTTAAATAGAAAGTCTTGGTTTTGCTTTTGGTTTTTGTTGGTTGGAAATCTGTCGGTGGGTCCAAGACCTTAGCGGAGAAGGACAGTCATTTTGCACTTAGAGTATGACATCACAAGATCGTCCATATCATCAAGGTTGTCCATATCAAGTCCCACCGGTCTCCAGCCGCCTGAGGGTGTATAAAGCGGGCTATTCTGCCCGCCTGACTGGAGCTGTCTACATTCATGACCATGCCAACGATTTGGCATGAAATCTTGAAGATTCTGCTGATGCCTCCCCATGCCTCATGGCGTTGTATTTGTGTCCGTAGTGTAAGTCTGTGTCAGTTTTCCGAATAGAGAAAATTTCTCACCACTGTAGTGACTAGTTCAGAATTTCCATCAGCATTAAAGCTGGCACAACCACTGTGCTGCTGGAGCTTCATGGAACTGGTTTCAATGTCAGAACAGCTGCATGGACTGGTGTAAAGAACACGACATGGTCCGCCCTGTGAAGCAGTGGAAACCTGTTTTGTGGATTGACAAATGGTTCTTTCCCACATTATGACAGCTGAGACCTTTTCCGATGAAAGATACTGGAATGAGAGTGCTGTAGGGGTGTGGTCTAGAACGATTCTTCTGGTACGGTTTGGTCTTAATGCTTGGACATTGGACAGCCCAGTCGTTCAGTGTCGTTGAAGCAGTTTGCGTCACACCATTTTGTGTTACAGCATGGCTGCACCAATGAATGCTAAGTCATTTCCTTAAAGACAGGCTGACACACACTCAGCTGTCTAAAACTTGACAGAGACAATAGGGCCTTCACAGCACACTGTACATTTCCTGACAGAGAACGTTTGATCCTGAAGGATGCTGTTTATTTCTTTGTTTATTTGCTGTGATCACTATCATAGTTTTTTTTTTTTTGGGGGGGGGGTACAAAGCTATTTGCCTGGCTATAGAGGCAAAACGTGACAGAGCGCATAATGGGATAATATGAACAAAAGTACATAACAATCCACAATCTGCAACGTTTGGCCTTTCAGAAAAGCCAGACTTGGGTCACATGACCATTTGGACACAAAAAAACATACGAACATGACAACAGGGCAGACTTTCTGGTCTGGAGCTGAAGTGTCTGCTGGAGCGTCTTTGTGTATCATGTCATGTGGCTGACAGGAGTAAATACTGCCACCTACTGCACCCATGTACATGCTACTGCATAGACCCTCAGTAGTAAAAGAGTGTTTTATGTAGAGCCTGGGACCCCATGATAAACATGACATGGTATTGGCCTGGTTGGGTTTAGATGATGTGCTGTGAGCTGGTCCTGAACTATAAACCTCAAACCAGATCTTGTACACCACGTGTCAAAGTCAAGGCCCATTTAGGTAATATTTTATCTGGCTATTAGCTTCAGCGTTTTCAGCTATAAACTTCAGCGTTTTCAGCTATCAGCTTCAGTGTTTTTAGCTATCAATTTCAGCATCTTCAGGTGTCAGCATTAGCATCTTCAGCGGCCAAATTCAGCTTACAGCATTCACACTAGAATTATCACAGGTAATGCTGGATATCTAGCTCATAATTATGTTAAATGTAATGAGATTTTTATTTTATGAATAAAACGTTTTTCACATTTATAGATATAAATATTTTTCATAAAATGAAAAAAGGCTTTTTCACAAAGATTGGCTATATTATTATACCTGCAGGTAAAATGATACTGGAGCTAATGCTCTATTTGTTTATATGAGACCCCTCAGACAAGCTAGAAGTCAATAAATGTTTGGTTTGTAATGAGCCAGGTAAGAGTTTCCTGCTTTCTGTGGGTATTGCTTGCCTGGGTTTATCTCCCCAGGTTCTATTGAAGTGTGCTTCCTTCAGAAGCTGCAGCCTGTTAGGGCTCAAAGGCTGAGCTGACTCACTGCCAGGTTATTTTTGGAGTGCTGTCGGGCTCTGTCTGCGGGGAGTGCTGTTTTTGAAGGGCCTCCAGCCCCATTAATCAGCCAGGGGACCCCACGGCGCGAGTGGGCCCTGAGCCCTCTCCTTCATACTGCAGCGTTCTGTTCCTGTACCCCCGCTCTCCACACAGTGTGAAACTCAGAGGAACCTCATCAATCTCACCTGTCCTACATGTCAACCACAGATTTAATCAAGCGCTCCTTCTGGGCCTTCCCCTCTGCTGCCCCTCCAGTTCTCCGAGTCACTGGAAAAAAGCCTTTATGTTTTTAGGCATTACTTTTCTGCTTTTTTTACTCTCTTCTGTTGTCAGTGTTAATATGCATTTATACTTGAATCCTCTCTTTTGGGGTTTAACACTCTTTGTTTCACGCTGTGGAGTCTTCCAACACTGGCTAAACACGCAAATACCTTTTAGGCATAAGCTGGGGAAACGGTAAGCCCCATTTCCTGTTGATAGCTCACTGAAGTGCGGCTCTGTTAGTCGTCGTCTTAACAGGTCCCCAAGTGAGTAAAACCAAGAAAGATGAATAAAGACACGCAGCCATGAAGTGAGGCATGTCAGCTTGTATTTCAGCGTGACGTTGCTGTTAATGGGTTGCCTGTGGTGTCCAGAACCGAAGAGGGACATTGGAGCCTGTATGCGAGACCCCCAGCTGAGCGGCAGCAAAAATCCTCAATCTGTGGGCCATCTCTGGTCTCTGCTGATGTCCTCTGATATGAGAGGCCACTTCATCTGTTTTCTTGGCCAAAAGCAGATGGGCGTGCTGCGGTGGATTTAGTGAAATTGACAGGATAAAGAGGCAGCAACTGTGGCTCCCTGGCAACAGGTTCGTGTTTAGGGATATGTCTAAGAGCGTGGACAGAAAACCACAGCTCCAGTAGGATGGATGAACCCTCAAAGGCCGGTCTGCACAGAAATAAAACAAGTCACTAAGTTGTATCGAAGATTTACATTAGAGATGCAGATTTAAAACAGAAATTAATGCAATGAAAGTGTGTGCATTCTTCTGATTAACCCCAGGCTCCCATGGAAAGCCACTGTAGCCTTTATGTAACTTTAAAAATGCAAGAGGAAACTCCACTGCATTCGATCACGTCCAACCTCTGTGATGTAGTCTCCGAATCCGTTTCTTTGGGTCCAAATCTTCACCGGAACTGAGTCGCAGCAGTTCTTATGAAGTAGGGGTTATTAACCACCTTAATGGTAATAAATGGCAGGTTATCACGTGAACCTACGTGAGTTCGGAGTTTCACGAGTTCGGCAGCATAGCCTGTGGCTCCAGCCATCCTGTAGCCCACATGTGTCAAAGTCAAGGCCCAGGGGCCGGATCCGGCCCTCCGGGTCATTCTATCCGACCCTCCAGATCATCTTAATTTATTGTTATCAATGGCCCGATGTTATCTTGTACTTATATCTAATTTGTATAGTTTTGATAAAATATATTTTTATGGAGAGTAAAATATTGAAAGTTATTTAAGGTTTAAGTTGATTTATTCTGGAATAATATTCCTGTCTTTTTATTATTCAAAATTATGTCAAAAAGTTAAAGTTTTAAAAATTGGCATTCTGCTAATATTTGGACTATTTTGCCATTTACTAAGATTTTTAAGGCTATTTTGGAGTTTAGCTAATATTTCATCTACATGCTAGCTGTTTTGACTTATTTAGGGTTTTTTCAGTTATTAGGCTATTTTGATGTTTAGCTATTTCTTCAGCTACATCCTAGCTATTTTGGCTAAACTAGGTTTTTTGTTTTATATTTTAGGCTAATTTGGCATTTAGTTAGTAGTTTAACTGGCTATTAGCTTCAACGTTTTCAGCTATCAGCTTCAGTGATTTCAGCTATCAGCACTAGCATTTTCACCGGCCAAATTCAGCGTTCACACCACCATTATCTAGTTGATAAATATGTTAAAAAGTTATGGTTTTAAAGTTTTAAAAATGTAGTTTTAGAATGGTTAATAAATGTTTTTCCTGTTCACCCCGCAACCTAAGGTGTGTTTTGGATTTTGGCCCCTTGTGCGATTGAGTTTGACCCCCCTGCTGTAGCCAAAGGGAATCCTGCCGTAGCTAGACCGCTCTCATGTCGCACCTGAGCTGGAACAGTTGTTGTGGGAGTCCAGGGTAAGGCTTAAAATTAGTAAGACTACCCTCATGTAACTATTATAGCCATGCAACCAACATCTTAACCATTAACAACTTAAATTGTAGTAAATTTTAGTCTGAAAGCAAGACAGACAATTTTCCATTTGACTGGCCCTGGCCAGTGACCAGCAGAACATCATGTCTGATTGTCAACAGATCTGTGTGTGATTGTGTGTTTTCTCTTGTTCATAGTCGGAATGTTGAGATGCAGAAATAAAGATAAGGCCATCAACACACACACAGTTTTATCATAAAAATGAAACCGTATTAAAACAATACTTAGAGCTTGTGAACCTTAACCCTTTAACACCAGAGCTCCAGTGTTCATGTTCTTTGATTTACTGTTTTATTTATTATTAACTTTTCAACTGTAAATACGATCATTTCAGCAGATTCTGAATGAATGATCGTGTTAACAGTTAAACAGTTATAGCTTGTTAAAGGTTTTGTTCTTAAGCGTCACTGACGATGCCTCAGGTGTTACAGGGTTAAAGTCTATAAAAGATAGCCAAAATAAATTGACTTTGGCACATCGTACATTCCAAACATTTCCAATCGGGAACAAACAATAAAATATCAGTTTGTGCATCTACAGTTTTGAGAGAAAATAATTCTCAAATATACATTATGTGTAAAAATGTAAATCAACCTCCAAATGTATCCCAAAGCTTGTTTGAAGATTCACGAATGAAGACTCCATCTTCCAATCGGATATTTTAGAATGACGTTTTTAGTGATGATAGAGAAATAATCTGTCACATTTTCTAATATTTTCAGTTTTTTTTGGTTTTCATGATGGAGTAGATGGAGTTCGTCTTGCTTCCAGCTGCCGCAGAGTGTTTGTGATTGGCTGTCTGACGGTTTTCCACTGCCGATCCTCGGTTTGTGCTGTCAATTACTTATGAACAGACACCTTCACAACTCTAGTCCAGTGTTGATGTAGGCGAAGACTCCGACACGTGCAGACACCGTCTGTGTTTGTACATGACCTCTGTCCCTGTGGGTATTGCCACACACGCAGACAGATGCACGAATATTCCCGGAAAGAGTTCTACAAGTGTGAAAACACGGCCTGTTAGTGTATATAACCCTGTAGCTGTTGGCGTCGGTGTCACAGACACCATTCCTGATCTTTTCAGCACATGTTAGACGCGGATGAAAAAGGCTTTTGCCACATTTGTGATTGTGTAGTGGAACTACGCTGGATGTTGGTGTAGGTTTTAGCGGGAGCGTAACTAGCCATGCTAACTACATTTCATGATAAAACGCCAGTTTGAAATGGAGGCCAGCAGGAGCCAAATGGACACTTCTGTCTAGACTTTTACTCTTGCTTGGAGTGAATTAGACAGTAGTTTTGATCTTTATTAATGTTTAGCTTCTAAATAATGTTTTAGTTAGTTGAGCAATTAAAGTTTCTGTACTGCACAGTAAGGCTGCAACGATTAGTCGACACCTCATCGACTTTAAAATAGTCGACGACTAATTTAATACTTGATTAGTCGTTTCTTTTTTTTTTTTCTTTTTTGAAAATTTTATCTCAAAACTTCGGTGGGCGCTTTCTAATGCTGCATCTGCCGCTCTCTTTGACACACATGCACAGGAGGGCTAATCCGGGTCAATAGTGATGTCATAGAGAATTATATGAAGACTCGGGGACCTTAACAACACGCTAACGGAGCTGGAAATTATGGGAAACATAAATAAAAAAAAGAAAAAAGTGTTCAGTTCAATATCTCCAAGGCAGAACTTGTGTTCCATCGCAACACTACGGTGATGCATGAATGTCTGAAGAGGAAGCTCTTTGTAGCTGACTATGGTCACATTGAAGAGGGATCGGTATCTAAGTAAGCTAAGCTAACAGAGAGTAAAAAAAGCAAAAACATACCCCACTGGAGCAAAATCTCTGCTGAAGGATCATCTGCTCTCTATAGAGATTAAGACTTTCTGCAAAACATGTAGAAATGATCACTTTCCTGCTACAAGGAAGAGCATCGTACAGTTTGGAATTCTATGGAGTTACAGTGTAGCGAAGTTGAATACAGGTGTGAGCGTTCAGCACAACAAAATGCACTTTTGTTATATTTAACTCAGTGAGACCAAAACTTTATCTTTTGAAGCTGCACGATTCATTAGAGGTTTAATAAACTATCGTCTTAATTGTCTTTATTTTTAGTTGGTTTACATTCAGGATTCAGTTCACGCATGACCCGATTAGTCAACTAATCAAAAAAAATAATCTGCGACTAATTGACCATTGAAATAATCATTTATGGCAGCCCTAATGCACAGGCCACATTACCAAGGCTATATGTTAAATTACCTATAGATCATCAAATCTGGGAATTAGAACTTCCAAACTCCAAAGTTTCAAGAAGCTGATTACTTTGTTTTGTTTTCAACTCTAAAAACTTCAGCTATTTTCACATCTAATGTCGCACCGTGGCTGGATGAAGCACAGTGCCATCCGTCAAGGTTGATTCAATTTCAAATCACAGATTGAAACCCTACTTACTATTATCAGTGGGTTGTGTGTATGGGGCAGGGGTCTTTTTTTTAACTCAAGAGGTGACTAGGGATGCCACAAACGATTAGTCGACTAATCAGGTCGTATACAAAGTGAATGTAAAGCACAAATCTTAACCATCATTAGCTTTAAACTATCTAAAAATAAAGACAATAAAGATAAGAGTTTATTAAACTTTTAATGAATCGTGCAGCCTCTGTCCTTCATTAGTTTCTGGGATTAAAAGAAGATTAAATCTAATGAGAGATAAGGAATATACTTTCCATCAAACTTTTTTTGACAGTTGACCTTTGACCCTACACCATCCATCAAACTTGTTCTGTTCCTGATTCTCTAATGAGCTTAGCATCTAAAAATACAAGGAACTATTTTTCACTAAAGATAAAGTTTTGGTCTCACTGACTCAAATAATTAAAAAGTAATTTTTTTGGTGCTGAACGCTCACAACTTTGTTCAACTTTACTACACTCTGACTCCATATAATATAAAATAACGACAACAGTCGACAAATCGTGGCAGCCCTAGAAGTGACATGAAATGGATTGTGTTTGAAAATATCAATAAAATATCAAATTTTACGTTAAAAATACTCTGCATCGATCACATTTCTGTAAAGTAATTCTTATATTTCTTTCAAACTTGAACTGCTACAATTGCTGTAATTTGTAAGTATCCTTGTATTATTAGTCCTTTCACAAGGTTAATTTAGAGTATGATTTAAAAAAAATAACAGTTCCTTATTTTTCCTGGAGTTCAGAATACAGCTCACACTTTCTCCTCTGTCGTCAGTCCGTAGTTGTTGTAGTCTAAATTACTTTCTGCTCCAACAGCTGTTTAGGCCTTTCACTCCCACAAAAACCAACACAGAGGTGTCTGGTGAAGCAGTTTGCCGTGTGATAGTCCACCATGGCCCACTGGCAAGTTAGCTGCAGTGTTGACTCTTATTTGACACCCAATTGGCTCAAATAACACTATTACCATGCCTGCATGGCTAATAGCTTCCCCTGGGGCATGCAGCAGAGGGGCAACACGCATTAGGTACGCCAGCTTAAGGTGAGAACACACATGAGCCAGGCTCAGAGCCCCATCCACACCCAAATCAATCCTGACACCTCTTAAGAGCCGCTCAGCATCAATGGCACTCCAGTGCAATTACCCTGTCGGTAATGACATAAGCACCCAGTTCCTTCCTGCCCCCAGCTCCCTCAGGCCGGTGCATGTAGATGCTGGGGCTTTAAAGAGGCTTGTACTTGATAGACAAAGGGCCCGGGATGAAGAGGTTCTGCGCCTCGATGGTGAGACAGAAGCTGCCATGAGGAGGGAGAGGCTGTGAGATGTAATCTCAGATTAGAAGTGATGTGGCTCAGCGAGCTGTCAAGATCAGCAGTCTCCAGAAAAAAAGGAAATCCTCCCCAACTGCTGGGTTTAGTGATTAGTTATGATAACCCTGAAGAGTGCAGCTGGGGAACACATGATGGAGAGTCAGATTTAAGGTGATAACACTTAAATCCCCCAGAGGTTTTTGCTTTTGGAGGGAAAGGCTGTTAGCAACCCATCACTACAAACCCACATCAATCCACATTAATCCACATTTCTCTGACGATACACGGACCTGCAAACATTTGAAGACATTTGCTCCTTTTCTTGAAGAGATACTTAAGGGATGTGAAAAAAATCCTCATTGTAAAACCCAATATACTTATAGTGCTGTTTTAACCTCTTAAGACCCGGGCTATATTTGAGCTAACCCTCCACACACGGAGTGACGCGACCGTAGTTAAACAGAACGAACGAGTGTGGTAATAGAACTCAAAATGTGATGTCTACACATGTGGATGCCAGGTTTCAAGAGGTCATAGCAGGGGGCCCAAACTTTTTCACTGAAAGGGCCAAAATCTTAATGGGATCGCGGTCCGCGGGCCAAATGCAATATTTTTTTTTTGCAGGTCGTGAAATAAAAGGAGAAAATAAAGAATATGGTTTAATGTATTTATTTTGATTCTGTGTTCATTAAGGTAACACACCGTAAGAATAAAAAGTACCGTTTGCCTTTGAAACCTTTAACAGCAAGACCTCACTGGACATTTTTAATTGAAAAACAAGAACTTTCTTCCAATGAAAACAGCAACCTGGGATCCTAATGAGAGACGTGGAGCTGCTCTTTCACTATATCCGTTTTGCCACTACTGTTGTCGCTCCATCGTAGCTAGCTGGAAAAAGCTGCTAAAAGCATCAGAAGTGACCGTGAAGACTCCTCAGAATTTCTAACACAAAAAACCCCAGGACTGACTCACTTGGGGGTTGTTTCACCCATAGCCGCAGGCCAAGAAAATGCCAACACGCCACCTAGAGGCTGAAAGTATATTACAGCCGTAGAGTTTTGGAACACCATAGAGAATCAATGGGAAACAGTTAAAGGGTTTTGACTAAACCTTCAGCAGCCACGACTTGGTAAACCAAAGGATAATCTTTGGTGGACTAAATTTGTACTGGGGGTCCCACTTTGGGCACCCATGGGTTATAGTAACAAAAAACATTGTGCCTTTTCATGGCATATAAAGAAGTTAATTATTCCTGTGCTTTTATGTGTTGTGTTGATGGTAGAACTTATACAGTTGTTTGTTAAAATGTGGAGCACATTTAAAAAAAATCAGTTTTAGTTCAACATATTTTTCGATTAACTCTAAACTCTTTTTACTTTACTCTAAATCTCAGATGAAGTCAAAGTAAAGAAAGGACGACTACAAGAAACATGTAAATAATAAAAAAAAAAAAGTCTTCATGGAGAGGATTCCTACATGTAAAGTTCAAATCCTCTCAATGAAACTTCTCAGTGAAAGACCTGGGAAAAGTTGAACTTTCTGGTCAAAATATAGACAGGTTATTGCTAAGTAAAGAGATTTAGAAATGGACATTTCACTAAACCATTTAAAAACTGGTTCAACAGAATGATTATTCTTTGGTAGTCTTTTAAAAAGTGGGACAAATTCTTTGATAAAAATACAAAATGCAGTATATCATTGACATCCTTGAACAATCAATCATTACGTTACTCCGTTACAGACAAAAGTAATTAAATAACAGTTATTTATCACTTTGTAATTCATCATTCCCAACACTGTTTGGTAATCACCATACTTTCAACATTGTCTTCTTGTCAAAAGAAAGATATCAATTTCTTTAATACTCCATGATTTCTTTCAGGTGCATCCTCACCGTGTATTCTCTGGGATCCAGCCAACTGGAGTGCCACATTTGGGCAATTATCTTGGCGCTTTGGAGAACTGGGTGGCCCTGCAGAACCAGTACCCCACTGTGCTTTACAGCATTGTGGACCTGCACTCCATCACCCAGCCTCAGGATCCAATGCAGCTCAGGAGCAACATACTGGATTTGACAGCCAGCCTGCTGGCCTGTGGGATTGACCCAGAGAAGGCAGTCCTGTTTCAGCAGTCTCAGGTGGGTCAGGGGTGACTGATGGCCGCCCGCTACGGCAGTTAAAGGTTCCTACTTTTACCTCAACGTCTTACACTTCTCAGACACTTTTGGGTTTAAGTTGATGGTCTCGTATAGAAATGAATCTTTATGTGCATTTTTGTTTTTTTTAATGTAGCAGTTTATAATATGTGTGTAAAGACAGTGATAGTTTTTACTACAGATTGTGTTTCATTTATCATATCAACTTTCCTTAGATTCACATAGCAGGTTCATATTGGGCCGTTGAAGGATGTAAATGAACAGCAGTTCTCTCTCTCACACACAAACATAGACACAAAAAATGTGCTCACCCGTCTAACCTTCTGTTACATGAAGTTGCCTCTTCTTCTGCAGAAAAATCTCAGTGACTTTGAGGTAAAAGTCCTCTATATCCTTTTAGTTTCAGTAGTTTTGGTGGTCTGGTTCCTTCTCCTTTTGATTGAAAGTTCAGTTCTGAGGGATTTTTTAGCTGACACATTCTGTTTGTCATTTTAGCAGTCAGTCAGAGCAAGACATGAAGTAACTAAATCCTTCTGAGCTTTAGTAAAGACCTGCTCCAATAAAAATCCTGTTCTTGCAGCATTTTTCTCATGATGGAGGACAAAGAAAATTAATAAAGAAAAATTCAATTTCTAAGTATTTCTTTATTCCAATCGTGGTGAATCAGGAGCAAAGGAAAAATGTCACGTATAAAGCTTGTAGATGTTACATGCAAACAACAATCAATAGGCCAAAGTCTCCATGCTCCGCTCTATTCTGATGCATCCACTTGTAGACAAGAGGATCAATGAACGTCTTTGTTTTCCTGGTCTGAGCTGGAATCTGGATCTAAACTCTACAGATGGACAGCTCTGATATTGATCACCATTTTTGTTGCACCGCTAATGTTAGCTTGTTGTTGTGAGGGGCTGTAAGCTAGTGGGAGAGAGTGTAAACAATGTGGAAATCAGGAATTCAGCAGAGGCTGAGGTCCTCACCAATAGTACTGCCCAAAACTCAGAGGTGAATTTCTGATGAACTCCTGCTGCTGTGCAGAAACTTTGTCCTAGAAACACAATTTTTAAAATGTTGCCTTAAAATGTCATAATAATAATTAAAAGACCACTGTGAACATTTTTAAAACAGATCAAAAGATGACAGGAGCGTGACTTCAAAGGTAAATAGCTTCCTTTGTGACAAGAGCCTCTAGTGGTTGTTGGAACAACAACAAGTTCTACTTCCTGTTTTGCGTCAGCAGAAGGAGCTTAGTATGATGGCAGCCTTTGTTTATGTGGAGTTTTCTGCTGGCTTTTGTTTTTCCAAAATAAGATGTTTAGAACAGAGGTGTAAAGCAAGTCTAAACAAAGGGGCCAGTGTATTGTAAAACTGTGGTGTCTGGAGCAAAGCATATCCCAAATTGTTATAACCTCAAGATGATTATAAAGTTGTGAAAAAAAAGGTGGGGTTTACTGTAAATGTCCCAATCATTCTTCTTAAGTTTATTGTCTGACAGTAGCAGACTGTCATTTGTGGTTTAGCAATGGAGAATAAGCTGCCAGATGCTAGCAGAACACGCTACATCCAACTTTATGAAGACTGATCAAAATAGATGCAATCCTCTCCACCTATTCTATTATTTATATCAACTCTTTACCAGCCTGAAAACCCTAACTCCTGTGCTGCTGGTCTGTTCCACTGTTAGGCTTTGTTTTAACTCAACTTGAGTGAGATTGGGTTTGGTAAGATAATATGAAGGACTTTTAGATAGAATGATACTGAAAGTAGTAATGTGATCTGTTGCTTTGGACGAGCCAATCTAAAGTTTATTATTTAGCTATTTTCCATTTTAAAGGACGTGATGTCACAGTGGTACAGTGGTTAGGACTCTCACCTCACAGCATGAAGGCTCTGGTTCAAATCCCGTCTGGGACTTTTCTGTTAGGAGTTTGTACTGTACCATATACTGTATGTTCTCTTCGTACATACAGTATATGGCTTTTCTATGGGCACTTCAGCTCCCACCCACTGTCCAATTACATTTCATATGTTAACTGGTGATTCTAAATTGTCCTGAGGTGAAAATGTGTGAATGGATGGATGGATGGAAGTTGAATTGATCCCACAATAGGTACATTGCTTTCTTACCTTTTCTCAAAACACAGCATTTAATACATAGCACTAAAACTATACACTACATAACAAATGAAGTGTCCAGTGTTCATGAAGTGTCATAGAGTCTGATTGCAGCTGGGAGGAAAGCGAGGGTGTTTCAGTCTGTGAAGGAGCTCCTCAGGGCATCCACAGTGTTATGCAGAGAGTGATGAGGATGGTTCATGATGAATTCCAGTTTTCACTGCATCATCCCCTCACCCACCATCATCAGACTTTAGGGGACACCCCCAGAACAGAACTGGATCTCTGCACGGGTTTGTCCATCCTCTTCTTGTTCTTATCAGTGCACTCCATAGAAGAGAGTGAATGCAACAATTTCAACATAAAAAGTCATTAACAGAGTCCTGTAAACTCTGGAGGATCTCTGTCTCCTTAGGACGTGGACTCTGACCCACCTTTAACCGAACATCTGAGTTCTCTTGTCCTTGAAATGGTCAGAGATGTTCTTTGTGTGTCTCCAGCCTTCTCGGACGTTTATCTCCTGAAACTGTTCCTCCATCTTCATCATCTTCATGCTTGTTGTTGGAGAAGCACCAGACCTTACCCCAGGGGTGTTAAATTCAATCACACCAAAATCCAAAACACACCTTAGGTCATGAGCTGAACAGGATTAACATTCAGTGAACACTCTAAAACTACATTTTTAAATTTGAAAATGTAGCCTTTTAACATGATTCTGAGCTGAATATATATCATTACCTTTGATAATGCTAGTGGGAATGCTGTAAGCTGAATTTGGCTGCTGAAGATGCTGAAATTGATAGCTAAAAACACTGAAGCTGATAGCTGAAAACACTAAAGCTAAAATATTAGCCTAAAAAAAAAAAAAAAAAAACATAGGTTAGCCAAAACAGCTAGCATGTAACTGAAAAGATAGCTAGGCTTGAAAATATCCTAAAAACTGAAAAAAGGGCTAAATTTGCCGAAACAGCTAGCATGTTGCTGAAATATTAGCTAAACTCCAAAATAAACCAAACCAAATCTTAGTAAATGCCAAAATAGTCAAAAAGCTAATTTTTACAACTTAACTTTTTAACAAAAACATGAATAATAAAAAGGCAGGAATATTGTTCCAGAATAAACCAACTCAAACCTTAAATAACTTTCAATGTTACAGTCATCTTTCAAATACTCCCCATAAAAATATATTTTGTCAAAATTATACAAGTTAGAAATAAGCACAAGATAACATTGGACCATTAATAATAATAAAATAAAATGATCTGGAGGGCCGGATCCGGCCCCTGGGCCTTGACTTTGACATATGTGCCTTCATCATATAGTGTTCTCCACACAAAAATTCATGTAATCCGTGATACAGTGGGTCATGGCATCAATGTCCTCACCAAGGAGGATGCAAAGTTCCTCCCGATCTGTACTCTCAAAACAGTCTCTCAGAGCCTTGCTGTACTCACCAGACCACAGCCTGACCCCCTTTGTGGTGGAGGGCATCCTCTTCACCAAGGATGGTGAAGAATGACCAGGTTGTGGTCAGAGTTGTCCAGAAACGAGATGTAAGCCTCGTTTTTGTTGGCAAACAGCAACTCCAGGATTTTACTGTCGCTGGTCAGCAGTCAGGATTCTGGGTGAAGTTAGGAGGAATAGCAGAGAGTGGGGCGTGGTTCAAGTCTCCAGATATTATTAGAAGGGACTGTGGATGTGCTGTTTATAGCTGAGAGACAGCAGTGGAGATGTCTTCACAGCCTGTTAACACAGTAACAGTTTATGACTCCCACACCCGATGGTATGGTCGAACGCTAACCGTTAACAGTTCAGTGTCTTTGGTGCAGTGCTGCTCCTTGATGACATGTCGCGGGTTACACCGTCTCTCATTAACATACATCACAAGTCCCCCCCTCCTCCTTTTACCCCTCATCTTCACATTCCGGTTCACTCTCTCTCATGGCAAACCATCCAGTTATGTCTGAGTTTTGGCGTGCGGTCTGTGAGCCAGGTCTCAGTGAACAGCCGGAGACTGCTCTGCTGGTATGACCAGAGTTCCTGCATTTTATTAGGAAAATATCTGTTATTCCCCATGGGGATGGATGGGGCGCTTGGTTTGTAGCATCTCTAGACTTCCTGGTGTTTAACTCCACCTCTGCAAATTCATTTGAGAATCTCCTGTTGCTTCTCTACCTGCATGCTTAGTGACAACAGCTGATAGGGCTTATAAACCATGCACCTGCTGATCGTTTGAGACCCCGAAGTGGTAGTAGATAGTCCAAAAAAAGAGTAGCAGGCATACCACTACTTCATGTCCGTCAGAAAAAAGTCAATTGATACAAAAACAGTTCAAAAACTAACACTAAACAAGTAAGCTAACTTGGAGCTATGGTAACTGGCACCGTATGGTTGTCCCTATCAGACAAGAAACAAAAGAAAAATGTGATTGTGTAGCCCTGCATCAGACTAGTGACATGTTCATGGTGTCCCCTAGTAGCTAGGACAGGCTCCAGCAACCCCAAAGACCTCTAATGGTGCATTCACACTGAACACAGCAGGCGTGTCTAATTTGCGTCTGCCCGTTCTCTTTTTGATGCCTGTCAAATTTACTGCTCAACGACACTCGCAGTGGGTCTCTGGGCTGGTGGGCAGCTAACCGCCGGGGGGCAAGCAGAGCGGGCTCCGCAGCCTGGGCAGTAGACCTCTAGATCTGCCAGGCGCCTGGACAGCAGCACTCACCATCAGCTCTGCCGGGCTCCTGGACAGCGGCGATAGCTATTAGCTCTTCCGGAGCCGGGGGAGCAGAGCTAACTAGCCTGCTAAGCTCTCCACCGGGCGTCTGGCTAGCGTAGCGCCCATCCAGCTCAATGAGCTCTATGACGGGCTGACGATTTATCCAGTGTGTATTTCGCCTTTGCCCAACTTTAGCTGGCACAATTTCTGGGAACCTAGCAACCCCCGTGGGTTTAGAAAATGGATGGAATTTCATGACAAAAATCTTCACATTGATCCGCCATCTTGGATGTTTATTTCTACTCTTTTCCTGTGTCCGAATTCCCTCCCTAATCCCTAACTACTAAAAAACTATGTAGCGCCCTGGACTTTAAAGGCAATTCGGACACGATGCTCAATACTTTTCTTTCGTTTTTCTAAACGCCGGATATGACGTCACAGACTTTACAGAGTCAAAATCAAATCAATCCGAACATTTCACGATGTTTATTTATGACTCCACTGTGTTCTGATGGTGAAAATGTGGATGGTTTATTAAAAAATGACATTTAAACACGTTTTTTTGTTCGAAATTGTTCGACCGCAATGCATTGTGGTCTATATTCGCTAATCGAGTGAGCATCGATGTACGCTAGTTTTTTACAAAGACTTCTGGGAAATTTCTAGTGCACTTAATTTGGAATTAGTAGATCCGGACAGCACTAGAAGGTGGCAAATGCACTATATAGTGCATTATATAGTGAGTAGGGGGGGATTTCGGGCATAGCTTTTGATCTAGTTACTAATCTCAGGATTTACTGGGCTCAAGTTGGAAAATAGAACCAAGAATGCTTAATTGAAATATGATTTATGTTATTGGTTTATTATATTTTTTTAATTGTTAACACAATCAACGTAATTCCAGTAGATGTTGAAGGAAAAAAGCAGCTCAATGAGCCGCTTTTGTGGTTGTGATTGTTTTGGACGGCCGTCGTATTTTGATTGTGGTTGAAAAGTTACAGAATGTCAAAGGTTTTGTGCTTAAGTGTCACAGACGAAACAGGTTGTGTGACGGCACATTTGTTTGCGCAAGCTCCTTCAAAATAATGGAAAAAGAAAACTTCCATCGTGTGTTGAAAGGCTCCTGTTTGCTCGTTCACAGGCGGGCGGGTCCGCCTTCGACTTCACACATTTACTGCGGTTATCAAGTGTGAAAGTACATCAGTTCACATCCCTGCCCCGCTCAGCCGCCGCCACACTTCCAAACAGAAAGCAGTTTGTTTGAATGCTGTTTACCTGCTGAGCTGCTGCTAAATGCTCCTTTGACTGATTCTGATTCTTATCTGACCCAGTTTGTTCTGCAAATTCTCAGAGATCGTTAAAAACAAACTGCCACGAACCACCGTTGAGTCCACTTTCTGCAGATTGGAGGCAGAACGAGGGTCGCAGCAATCACAGCACTTCAGCACATCCTTCATTTAAACTCCGAGTGAGGATGGAGAGAAATCACAACAGCTGTTCTGTTCTGCCCCGGAAAGGGCTGTGTGTGTATGTGTGGGTTTATGAGTTACACTCGGTCCAGCTGTGTTTCTTTGCCACCCCCTCCTCTATTACACACATATCCAATCCTATTTTTATTCCCGTTTAGCTCAGTGTCACATAACTTGGCAGCGAGGCGACCCCTGTGTTAAACACGTCTGCTGCACATGTAAAAATACGACGGCCGTCCAAAACAAATAGTCCACTTCATTGAGAGGAGTGAAGCCGCGGAGAGCCGCTGAACTCTGACGGTCTCGGCCTATTTTCATTATTTCATGTGTTCTAAAGTTTACTGAGTTTTAATAAACTTTCAAAAATGTAGATTTTTGTTTTGTTGATGCATCCTTATTTACCGTGAGAGTTTACTTCTTTGGTCCTATCTGAAGATGCAGCGTCCTGCAGGTCAAATACCGTTTCTCCACTGTCACACTCATGTGAGCCGCGCTCTGCCTGTCCACCATCAACGGGGACGCCGCCATGTTGGATACAAATCCTGGTTTATGCGCCTGATGTCTGGCGCTGACGTCAAACTTCCCAGAATGCTTTTCAAGCAACAGGAGGCAGAGAGGACGGTAATATATTCAGAATTCATAAACTTTAATTTGCTGAAACCGGGGAATTTTCCTGTGTCCCCTCACACGGCCTCTCCGTTCACATTAAAGTCAGCCTCCATTAAAGCGGATATGTTACGTTGAGGTTGATTTATGACTGCCAGATGTGGGCGCTACACACGGCCTTGACATTCACCTCTTCATCAAAGGCCGCCGAAGGATTCTAGGCAGACGAACCTAAAACAACCAATTTAAAAATGTTGTTCTGTATAAACGTATTTTATGAATATTCATAAAAGCATTTATTTGATTTTATATTATTATATTTTTTATTTAATAATAATTTCTGTTTCACCTGCAAACTGATTAAAATAATAATGGTAAATATTTAAGACTTTCAAATTAAATTTTATAATGATACAGAATTAACATTTTTATTTAACAAAAAATGTTAGAATAAAAGCTCAATATAGTGAAAAAACTTTTGTTTAGAATTTGACCAGCTAACTTATTTTAATAGTACTTTTTCAAATGTTCTCAAATCAATTTTTGTAGCAGAAACCTTGTCTTCAGCTTGGAGTCTAAGTTTTCATTGTTAATACTGTATATGTAAATATTTATGTATATAAATATATATATATATCTGGATAGCTTGGTTGGTTTTGTGCAGTGCTCACATGCAGGAAACCAGGATGCAATTAACCTGTTGACAGCGGGTATAATGACCAATTGATGGGGAAATTAACATATCAATGGTGAGCTAATTAACGTAATTCAGTGAGGAATATGTTCATGTGTAAAGGCCAGACTATTGACGCTACCGTCTACCTCATAACCAGTGACATACAATGAAATCAGGAAATCAGAAGTTGCCCGACCTGCGTCAGATGCTGGGGAACAAGAAGGAAATCGACTGGCATCTGGTGGGGAATGCTAATACTCAAGTATGTATGTATTTGTGTGTGTGTGTATATATATATATATATATTACAAGGCTTAGTCATCCATAGAGCTAAAAATCCATTAGAATTATGCAAGAGAAGGCCTAGCACTTTTGTATTTCACATGTTAACAATACTTATTTGATATCCTGAGAACCACCTTTGATTGATAATTGATTAATGAAAATATACTGTTTAGTTAAAAAAACAAAAAGCTGATTATTGTGAAGCTTGAAAGTAAAAACTGCCTTATTTGATTTTAGAACCGAATTGTTTGATAGAGAAAAAAAGGAACAACATTACCAAATGATCAGCATCTTTTGGGGATTTATGTTTCTGTGTGACTCTAGGAAAAAAGGTCAGAATAAACACAGAAATACACATATTTTAAGGCAATGGTCTGAATCTGGCTCTTTAACCGTACCTGTGAGGATGGACTCACCTGGCCAACATAAAGCAAAGCTCCTCACTGCAGACGTGCTGTTCCATTCTTGTCCACTTGGAGGAGCTAGGGAGTCTCCCTTTAGTTCCTCCGACCAGCTGTCATCCCAGCTACAAGCTTCTCATTCTGCTTTATACACCTGTGTACATCAGCTCTTTAGGGACTTTACTGTTTTCTTTTTCTACAATTTTTAAATTCAAAACTGTATGTTTGCTGCAGCAAAAACATCAACATTTTTCATGTGTTTCACAGATTCATCATTTTTTATTGTATTTGTTGCTCATTAAGTTATCTTTTTTTTTTGACCAATTTAATAAATACATTTTATCAATGAGAGAAGAAGAGCTATGAAATGACTGGACCTCCGGGGCACTCCAAGACAAAATGGAATTTCTCTACTGTAAAATTTTACATTACTTTACTCTTAAATAATGCAGTCATTAGATTCCTATTTGTCACGTCTCATTAACTTTATTCTTAAGCCTTAATTTTCACCAAAAGAAGAGAAAACAAACTCTCATCTTTACCAACCCATAGAAATACTTTGAAGAACGCGTTACCACGGCGCCATTTTTACAGCCCATAAAAAGAGAAACGCACAGCCTGTTGATGGTGATAGAAGACTCTCTTCTGTCCAGAAGCACATTTATAAGAGATTCAGAACTTCAAAGGGAGACATAAGTTTAAACTATTTCATTTTAAAATGACATGGAGGCATATGAGACTATAAAAATGTGTTT
>NC_050532.1:12638228-12658874 GCF_002922805.2 Oryzias melastigma
ATTGGGTCGGGTCTCAACAGAAAACTTTGGAGGTTACTTTTGCTTGATGTGGTTTATTCTGTAATTTGTCTGACCCTAAAAGAAATTCCAGATCATTCTGACCACGATTGAACTGTTTGACTGAAGGCTCTCATCTGAACAGACAATACAAAATAAAGTTTATGAACTCTTCTGACTTCTCTGCTGTGTTGGTTGACACAGTACAATTATTACATTCCAGGGAGTGTGTTCAGATTTTTATTTTTTAAGAAAAACTGCTCCTGTCCAGTGATGTCTTTGGATGTGTATTTTGGCACGATGCGCTGAATCTGTTCTGCCAGAACCTCTGATCCTTCAGCCGTCTTTAGCAGACAATCTATTTCTGCTGATGCATTTTAAACTGCAGATAAGATGAATTTGATTTGTTCTCTTGCATCAGGTTGTCTCGATGTTTGCTAATGTCTGGATGTATCTCCAAACCCGCAGGTGTCGGAACACGCAGAGCTGTCCTGGATCCTGGGCTGCATGACCAGCATGCCCCGCCTGCGCCACCTCCCTCAATGGAAGGTGGGTC
Source organism: Oryzias melastigma (assembly GCF_002922805.2). Taxonomy (NCBI): domain Eukaryota; kingdom Metazoa; phylum Chordata; class Actinopteri; order Beloniformes; family Adrianichthyidae; genus Oryzias; species Oryzias melastigma. The sequence goes on from NC_050532.1 coordinate 12,638,782, forward strand.
TTTCAAAGATGGACTGTTTACAAGTACTAAATACATGAAAAAGACCAACTCTGACCTCATTAGAACAGCGTGTTTTACCCCTTTAACGCTGGAGCTTTCTTCGTTGATTTACTGTCATTTTTTAATTATTAACACGATCAATGTAATTCCAGCAGATTCAGCCGCTTTTCTCCTTCAGAACCTGCTGGAATTACATTGATTGCGGTTGAAAAGTCACAGTATGTTAAAGGTTTAGTGTTTAAGCGTCACCGGCGATGCCTCAGATGTTAAAGGGTTAACAAGGCATTTCTATTATTAGGATTTTTATGCATTAATAAAAAAAATCTTGTGAAAAATCAAATTGACAAATTAAATGAATGTATGAGTATTTTCTTTAAACTGTTGTTTCATATGTTGTGATGTCATAAATCAACCTTTTGCATCTTTTCTCTCCTTGTTGAGTCAGATGTTGGTGTAAACAGAACCGTCTGAGCAGAGTTTAGTCCGTCCCGACATCTCCTGCTCAATCCGACTCAAATAAACCATATGAAATAAATATATACACAATTAAATTATTAAATAAATGGGGCATTAAGTATTTAAAATCTACATTGAATAAATAAAACTGGAAATCAATAAATACATGTTTAAATATATGTGGCTTTAAAATATTAAAACAGCCATTAAAAAGTGCATTCAAATATTTCATGGCATATTTAATTCATTTGTGGCCCAGTGTGGGCTGGACAAGACAAATTGAAATAAATATATGTATTATGAATTTATTAAATAAATGTGTAATTGGTTATTTAAAATTGGCATGAAATAAATAAAGGTGTCATCAAAGGTGTCAATATTTAATTAAAATTCAATTTTAAATCTTTAAAAAAAACATTTATTTCATGATTTAATGAAAGATTTCATGACCTAGATATATAGACGGATGGATGGATGGATAACTTTATTAATCCTCTCGGGGCAATTCAGTTTAAAACAGCTCTCCAGCAAGAACTGATAGAAACATGACAGGAAAGAGCAAGACAAAATAACACAACAACACAAAACAGTGCATAAATCTGTAAGTAAGGTAGTTAGCATAAAAAAAATATTAAAAGGTAATTATGAGACAGGTCCTAACATATGGACGAGTTCAGCCCCTCTGATTTAAAAGCTTTATGGCACTAGGGATAAAAGATGTTAATGAATGATTTCATGATCTAATCGATGATTTCATGATCTAATCGATGATTTCATGATTTGATGAATGATTTTATGATTTGATGATTTAATGAATTTCATCATTTAACAAAAGATTTCATAATTTAATGAAAGATTTCATGATTTAATCGATGAATTAATGATTTGATGATTTAATGAATGATTTCATGATTTAATCGATGATTTCATGATTTGATGATTTAATGAATTTCATCATTTAATAAAAGATTTAATGATTTCATGAAAGATTTCATGGTCCGGTCAGTGGGCACATCCTTTCATGACGTTCTCTGTCAAACGTCCCATCAAACTCAGTGGGCGGGCCTAACTGAGATGGTTTCGGCGAGCATTTATCAGACAATTGAGAGAATGTAAAATGCTGGATTTCTGTCTCATGAAACTCTGGAGTTTCACTTTAATTTAAATTAAAAATCATAAAAAAACTAACCAGGAATGAATGTCTTACATTGTAATAAAATACAATAAATTATTTTAATTAGATATTGAATATTCTTCTAGAAAATAAAATGATAAAATGACCTGTGACTCACCTAACCTACAAAAGTCATCCAAATCTGTGGACCATTTTAATCAGCTCCTCCACGCAGAATTCTTGGAACATGAAAGCAGGAGACTCACCTGCAGCCTTCAAACAGAGAAAAACTGAGAGGTTTCTTCTGCAGGACCTGCCTGAACATCGGAAATCCACAAAACTGACTGTTGATGATACAGAGAAATGGTTTTATAGTGTTTAAAAACGGGATCAGTGCAGAGAAGCATTCACTCACATGCACATTATACAAATAGATTTATGGAGAAAATGACCACTGTTAATGACAAAAAAACATGTTTGTAGATTAAATATTGTCATATACTAATCTGACGTGTGTTTTTTTGTAGCTTTAAGTTTTGCAGATATTGTGCTGCTATTCTACACGTTTGTCTCTTAACCTCCCAAAATGTAAAAAGTCCAACACTGTATTTTAACATCAAAGTAAGACATGCTTTCTACCAGATCCTAGTTTTATTTAGAAACTTTGTCAGCATCTTCGTATAACAGATGTTTTGTTTTTGCTGAGTTTTTGTCATTCTTTCCTGTTGGGTTTGATCAGCGTTCAGATCTGGCGTCAGTGCGCCGTCTGAATGCAGACCAGAGCGAGCAGGAGAGCCCCTGCCGCTCCACAGAACACCCCGCACCGATGAGCTGGTCCTCAACACGCCGGAAAACCTGACGGGAACTCCTCTGTGGAGGAGGAAAAGTGACCAGAGCTTTCACAGGAAAAAGAAAAGCATGTTGTTTTCCTCCGGCCTGCTTTCGTCTTTGCTCCTCCTGACATTTGTTTTGTCGTCTTCCTCCGTAGATGAAGAGTAAGCAGAAAAGCGAAGGCAGCGTCGGTCTGTTTACGTACCCCGTCCTCCAGGCTGCCGACATTCTCCTCTACCAGTAAGAAGACGTCCACTGTGAAACTTTATTTTCCTGACTGTGTCTTCAGAATGTTTCATAATACTTGTCTTTTTATTAACCTGATCCTTCTAGAAAAGTGTTTCTCCAGCTTCTGCTGTTTCCCATTAGTCCTTTTGGAGAGTTGGATGACGTGAATCGATTGTCCTGAAAGCAGAGGGGCTGAGCCCGTCCCCTCTGAAGCAACGCTTCAGCCTCTCTGCTGGATTAAACCAGCATGTGTGCTCACCAGCAGATTCATCATTTTCAGCTTCAAGGCAAAAATGTTGGTGTTCAGTCCACAGGAGATCAGTCTGAGGACGTAGCTGTTCAGCACACCGACGCTCATTCTGCTCGTTTGTAGTTAAAAGTGCTGCTCCGTAAAGAAACCTCGTGCTACACGTGCACATTGGAGCCCGGGGATAAGCCTTTCAGATTTCTGCAGACAAAAGCTCTCTCGATGTGGAGAGTTCCAGCTGGGTGTAGCGGTTCATCCTTAGAGATAATTCTGGAGCTGCTGCTCCTCCGACCGGCACACTTCTGATCAAATATGCAGCCTTTCTAAAAAAATCTTGCATTTAATCTGATCAGAACCAGATTACATAACTATGCAAAACTGTAAAATGAAGCAACTAAGAGGTGGGGGTATTTTAAGTTTATTTCTTCCCACTTCTTTTCAAGCAAAAATCAAACTTTTCTGACTTTAGTTCATATTTACAATAATGAATCAGACGTGACATAAGTGTGTTTTGTTTTTTTGTTTGTTTTCTATTTTCTAATCCATGTATTTCATTATTTCTGTAATGAGTTTGAAATATTTATGTGTTTCTCTTGTATGTTCTATGCTTGAAATAAACCATTCAATCAACCAATCAATGAGAAAATTCTACAAGATCTTGTTAAAAACAGCAAAAACACTATTTTCATCGGAGTGGGTCTGGAACCAGGAAGAGATGCTTCACTCTGACGTGGATGTGACATCTTCATGTAGAGCAGGAGTCCAGGTCCGGTTCTGGCTCTGGCTCTGCTCCCTTATGTGTTGACATTTCTTGAATCAGAGTTTTAATCCCACATAATCCCACACTTTGCAGCTCCACACAGTCAGTGTATGACTGCACTGAAAAAGTTACAAAAGTTCTGTAATTTTTTACATTTGAAATTATACATTTATATCAAATTACAATTTTGAGTTAACCATCGATTAGAAATTCTAATTAGATATAAACTAATATTTTTAAATGTAACAAATTACAGAACATTTGTTAATTGATCCAGTGTTTCATTTTTCAATGTGTGTGATTGAGTGAAGCGACTGTAAATGACTCTGATCCATGACGAAGATGGACATTTAAAATATATGGGAATTTTCTCAAAGTTGTTTTTTGTTTTTGACAGAAGCTCATTTGACTCTCTTTCAAAATAAAAGACTTCCTGTTTCAAACAGGAACATTGAAGGAAAGCAAATGTATTCCTAAACAACACGAGACAAAAATGACATTTTCTCTTGTTATACTTAGATTTACTTTGGTGAGCCGTCGTCCTTTTTCCTACTTACTACTGCTGTTGACAGAAGCATAGACATGAAACATGATTGGTTAATGATTCAGTAGAAAAAGTAAATGAAAAATACATAAAATTCAGCAACCCTTACTTTTAAAATCTCTAATATTTTATTTTTCTTTACCCAGAGAGCCACTGTGGAGGGGGAAGAGATCCCTGGTGTAAACCGTCTTCACCTTCATTAATGGAGTTCCTTAACAAACCCTGAATGAGCTTCAAGCTGATGTTGTCTTTTCGTGTTTTCTCTCTCAGGTCCACTCATGTCCCTGTGGGAGAGGACCAGGTCCAGCATCTGGAGCTGGCTCAGGATCTTGCTCGCATCTTCAACAATCGCTATGGAGACCTGTTCCCTGAGCCTCGCACACTGCTGAGTAAGAACTCTAGACCCAGACTTAGGACATCTGCAGTACTACTACTACTAGTGCTGGCCAATATGACGATATATGTCATGTGGGCGATAGAAAAGTGTCTATCGTCCAATTTCTCCTCTATCCTTTACAGTATGTCACAAAAGTGAGTACACCCCTCACTTTTGTTGCCGGGGATTGGGCTATTGATGACTCTATTATAATTTATTTTGCAGAAAAAACAACTTTACACTGCTTTACAAGAAGGACACAGACTACTTTTTAATGTGTCAAAATTAATTTTGGCAGTGTTGTCCCATGAAAAAGATATACATAAATATCTGCAAAAATGTAAGGGGTGTACTCACTTTTGTGAGATACTGTATATCGTGTCTAATCTAATTTGATCAATTATTACCCCAAATATATCATTAAATAGACCAAGACGATTGCGCAGGTGTTGTCAGTGTGTACACAAAAAAATTATCAAAGTGAAAATAAAGACAAATTAAAAAGACATTATAAATAAAGAAACTTCGTCTTGCGGCTTTGCGACGTAAAACTGCTTTACGTTCTTGAATTCACACGCACGCGGGTTTACGACATATTTTACGCTACTTAATATGAGTGCAGAATGACGGACAGAACAGCTGGAAGTTGTTTCCCTGGAGTTGAGACAGACAGATACACTGATGCAGACAGACCAAGAAGAAGCTCTTTCAGCATAAGAGAGGGACGTCTGTGATTTGGATTCAAGACGTCCAACGATGAGCAGAAGACTGCAGTATGTAAATGAGCTAGGAGGCTCTCCCGCACCGATGCTAACGCAACAAATCTTCTATCACTCAAGGAAAGTCACAAAAATGAACATATGAGATTACAAAAACAAGAGATAAATCAAAGATGTGGAATTGAGCTGTAACAAGTATACAAACTCTCGGATTCTCTGCTCAGAAAATTCAAGACAGAAAATTTGTGACGTCCAAGATCACTGATTCATCCATCCATCCATCTTCTTGACCGCTTCTTCCCTTTCGGGGTCGCGGGGTGCCGGAGCCTAACCCGGCTACTGAAGGGCGAAGGCGGGGTACACCCTGGACAGGTCGCCAGTCTGTCTCAGGGCCTCAATCACACACACATCCACTCTCACATTCACACCTAGGGACAATTTAGAGTCACCAATGAACCTATGAAGCATGTTTTTGGACGGTGGGAGGAAGCCGGAGTCCCCGGTGAAAACCCACGCATGCACGGGGAGAACATGCAAACTCCACACAGAAAACTCCAAGCCAGGAGTCGAACCGGGGCCTTCTCGCTGTGAGGCAAGAGCGCTAACCACTTGCGCCACCGTGCAGCCCTCACTGATTCATGATCTTTATAAATATAGTAGAGTGTCATAAAATATTTATTGCTCTGGAATACAGAATAATTTTGGATTTTAAAGCTGAATGCACGACTGTCACCAGAAGCTAAAAAATGATTTGTCGTGGATGCTTTGAAACTTGATCACATTAATGATTTCAATGATCCTTAATAGCCTGATTTATTAATATTTGATATTAAGTCCTGAACCGGATATTGATAATTCATGTAGAGAAAATGGTCGAGTCGGGGTGGGATTATATAAGTTCGCTTCCTTCCACTCCCTTTCAAGCGATCTACTTGTGATTCATTAAGTGTTATGTTATGTATGTATTGTGACCTGATTGCTTGAAATAAACCATTTCATTCATTCATTCATTCAATGTTGGTGAAGCTTCCTGGTTTTCAAAGTAAAACTAGCGAGAGCTTCTCTATCCGTTCAAAAACTGAGACTGAAGTTCTGCTCACTGACTTAAGTTCTGAGAAAACAAATAGCTTTAACATCAGAGCTTCAGCTCCAGTGTTTATATGCTTTTGTTTATGATAACTCTTCAACAGTTGATGCAATTGATGTAATTCTAGCAGAATTTTGTGCAAAAATTAGTTTTTCTACTCAGAAACATTAAACTGTTGTGCACTTCAAAAAGTGTTTTTCTTAAAAACTTTTTTTTTTTTTAACAGATTCACGTTGAATACCTTTGAATTTTTGAACAAATGTGAAGACTGCTGTATATCAGTCATATCTGTTCTCATTTGATTTATTTTGCTACACTAAAATATTTGTTTAATTGTTACTATTCAGTTATCTGTTAGTTAAAATAGAAAAGTAATCTATGACATCTTTTCAGAGAATAGCTGAAAATATACTTTACTGTCATATATCGTGACATATATATCGTTATCGTGACCTATAATAGTTTATATTGTGATATACATATTTTTCCATGTCGCCCAGAACTAACTACTACTGTATTACAGAGCTATAAATGAGCTTATTTTGCAGTTTTTTCTCTAACTTTGATCTATGAGAATCTTTCAATAGTGAACAACAACAGAAATGTCTTTGTTTCAACCACTGATCGTTTGAAATGTCTCGCAGCAAATGTTGACTGACTGATTTTGTTCTTCAAAGACGACTTGAGACGCTTTTTTTATTCACAGCACTTAAAAAAGTTATTTTAAACCATCTTCTCATGCTTCCTGCGATGCAGCTTCATCTTTCATGCACACATGCTGAACATGTTCACACCCACTTCACATTTTAACTCATCTTAGGACAGACTGCTGCACTCTCAGTGAAGAAATACGTTCTTTAAGGAGAATAATGGAGGATTTAGAAGATGTCCCCAAGATGGTTTTTGAGCCGTCTGCCTGTTTGTGCGTTGGCGTCAAAACCCGGCAGATACATTTGGCTGACTGCTGGATCCTTCTCTTGTCTGTTGGAAAGCAGAGTAACCACCTTCTCTTTGAAACCAACCCAAAGACTAAAAGGCTTTTAATGCACTTTACATGACAGCGCCTCAGGAGGACACATGTGGACGGCTCATATGGAGCCTGCAAGATGGCGGAAGGATGTGGATGATGAATGAAAAAGGAAAGGAAGTCCAGGCTCCTGTGGTCTGCTCATCACTTCACACTGCCATGCGTCTGTCTTGCATTGGGAATCTTTCACACAACCACATCCACAGGCAGCGTAATAGCCTGTCATTTCCCTCTGACTCAAACGGGTTTTAGATGGAAGAAGAAATGTCTTCAACAAAGTGTAACTAACTTCATTCTGTTAAATGTCGGAGCAGGTCTCATGTGGAAAACAACACAGCATTTCAATGAGATTATGGTCTTTAGATCAGATGGACAGTCAGGATTCTAACTGATGATGGTAATTCAGGTACTTTTAACCCTTTAACACCGGAGCTCCAGCGTTTATTTTCTTTGATTTACTGTAATTTTGTCATTGCTAACATGATCAGCATAATTCCAGTAGATTGTAAAGGAGAAAAGGGGCTCAACGTGCTAACGGTTGAAAAGTTACAGTATGTAAAAGATTTTATATTTAAGCGTCACCGACTACTGTTTTTTTAATCTCTAACTATTGTCGTGTTCTCAAATATAAAAGTTTTAATTAAATGAACTCTGCTGAAAACATTTCCTACTTCTCTCGATGTCCCTGTACACAGCACACACCCATCACAGCTGTGATGTCATCAATGTGCGACTTGTTAACAGAATTAACCCAAAACAATCCCATAACACCACACTAGTATCTATTATGTACTAGATAAAGCCAGACAAATTAATTATTAGAAATGTATTTTTTAAGTTTAAGTCTAAATCATTGTTGACAAAACGCTGACTGATTCCTGATGAAACACGTTGTCATGGTAACGGCTGCAGAGCCTGCCACAACCTTGCTCTGCAGCAGCAGAGGACAGTAGCATCTAAACATGATGATAAGTTAAGAAAGCATAAATTCAGAGTGAAAATGCACTTCTAACGGCTTAATTCTGACCTATCTCCTCCTCCTTACAAACTCTTTTCTCTTTCTCGTCTGCTTTATCACTGTTTCCTGTAACAAGGGGTGAGGATGTAATAAAAACCAATAGAACGAACACAGGGGAGTGGCTGAAATCCACATTGGTTTGTACCAGAGAGCGTTAAGAATGTATACATTTAAAAAGCCATCAGTTAATTAAAAAGAATAAAAAAGTTAAAAATAATTAAGACCATAAAACAAAAACTAAAATGTCCCGAACAGCAGACAGAGACCGGTGTAGTGCCAAGATAAGATCCCCCTGCCAGAATGTGTATCCCCGGTTTCATATCATTCCTATTTTGTCCAAAAAAGCATAAAAAGAAGGTGAATGATTACGACAGACTGCTCTCACTCTTCATCCGGTTTGGTTCTGATTCTGCTATCCCATCCAACACCCTTACAGCTGACTCCTGTCCTCCACAACGCAACAGAAATCATCTGCCTGTCCTGTCAGTGGAGTGGGTGATTGATTATGTGATCAAAAATGACTCACTCAGTTTTTGTCCCTAACATCTACAAAATAGAGTCCCAGAACTTATAGAGATAATTTGGGGTCAATGTTGTTTGAAACACAAATACAACAAATTGAAAACATTTTGGTGTTATTGGTGATTTATTTTTAGCCTCAAGTGTTTTTTAGGTTTCAATACTCAACATTTAAATTTCAAAAGTTTTTTTCAGCTTCAAATCTTTTTGTCACTTTCAACTCTTTTTTTTCGTTTTTGAATCTGAAAATTTCTATTTCAAAACTATTGGCCCCATTGTGACGTGATGGGGCGGGGCTAACACGAAGGACCAATCAAAATTGGTGAGGGCTAAAAGTTTTTAAACTGAAATTTTCAGATTCGAAAAGAAAAAAAAAAGTAAAAAAAGTTGTGAAATTGAAACTTTAAGTTTTGACACACAGAACATGGAACACTTGAAGCTGAAAATAATTAAGTTTGTTTTAGAATAGCAACAAGTTTTGGACATTTTACCTTTTTTTTGGCCAAACACCGTTATTTTTTTCAATTTGTTTTATTTGGGTTTTAGATAATTTGACCTCCATTTATCTCCATGAGAACTTGCTTAAGGCTAAAGAAACGCTGCAGACATTGAGCAGTTCTGAAGTCAGAGTTCCTGTTTATGTTTCAGCTGTGCTGATCTGCAGGTTGTATGACGATGTGCAAACAAGAAATGCTAAGAAACGAGTGAAACGGTTGAATGGTCATCCCAGTGTCACCATAGATGTTTACAGTGGGGCTAAAACACATTTCTAAGTCACAGATTCTTCGAGTTTTCCTCCTTAAAGAGATGTTTGATCTGTAATGTTCATTATAGAAACACGTCAACTGAGAGAATGCAGAAAAACAATCCACTTTAGTGGATAAAAGAGCTTCTTCAAGGAGTTACCCAACTGTGAGGGACAGAATTCTTGTTGGTTGGAGTTAAAGTCCACTTTTATTAAAAAAAAAAAAAAAAAAAAAAATGTTCCCAGTAGTGTTTAATTATTATTATGAGGTTTTTAACCAAAACCCCACAACCTGAATGTCTTAAGAAGCCCTTTTTCATGTTTATCTTAAGAAGTAGAACCAGTTTCCAGTCTGATCCAGTTCATATGCTGTTTTGTTGAAACCTGTTGTGTCCTCTGACTTTTCCTCATCCTCTAACAGCTCTCTCCTTTATTCTCACAGGCTCCACACGAAAGGTCAAATCCCTCCGTGACCCTTCAGCCAAGATGTCCAAGTCAGACCCGCAGACGATGGCGACCATCACGATCACAGACTCTCCGGAGGACATCGCCCTTAAGATCCGCCGCGCCGTCACCGACTTCACCTCCGAGGTCACCTTTGACCCAGAGACGCGGCCAGGTGTGTCCAACCTGCTGCTGATCCACGCCGCCATGGCTGCCATCAGCGTGGAGGACGCCGTGTCCCAGGCCAGAGGGCTGGACACGGGAGCCTACAAGAAGCTAGTGAGTGAGGCTGTGATCCAGAGGCTGGCGCCCATCCGGCAGGAGATCGGGAAGCTGAGGGCGGAGCCAGCGTACCTGCAGGGACTGCTGGCTCAGGGACGTGTTAAAGCTCGGGAGCTCGCCGCTCCTGTGCTCGCCGAGGTCCGACACAGAGTGGGTTTTTGCTGACCTGACAGACTGGAGGAGCAGGACCCTGAGGAGGCTCCGTCTGCAGCTCTGTGCTCCTCAGTGTTTGAACTGATCTCCTTTTGGAATACAGAACATCAGTTTCTGTTTGATCTTCTCTCAGCTTTAAAATGATAAAAACTTGAATAAAAAGATTAGAAATAAATGGAGTTGTGTTCACACATTGGAGCACAACTCAAGTGTTTGATTTTAAGGTTCTGTGTTCCTTTTAGGTCTGACAAAGGTTGTTTTGTTTTCGTTGGACTGATGGGTGCACACTCGATCCATGTTTTCCTCTGAATGATACCCCATACATTTCCAATGGGGTTCAGCTCCAGTGAGTGGGCGGGGCTGTCCAGCTCTGTGATGGCGTGGACATCAAACCAGGTTTGGTGCTTCTGGCAGTATTGGCAGATTCCTGCTTCTGCATAAACAAAGCCCAAAAACTAAGACTACCAAGGTCCAACCCCAAACTAAAATAACTAAACCCAGCAGAGTAAGACTGCTGAGGACAAAGAGGAGAAAAAGAACAAAAAAAAAAAGAAAAAAGGCATTTTTTTAAGCAATGATTATTTAATTATCATTTATTTAATTTATATTACTTAAATGTATAAATTGATGTCTGAGGTTCACATAGATGATAAACTATGTAGGTTTTTACATCCTGTTGACCTGAAGACGTCTTGTTTGTTCAACTCTACCTCCAGAATGAACAGATTTTAGATGAAAACCTTTGGTAAAAAGTTTGATCTTTATTAAAAGCACATATTATCTTATGCTGAACAACATTGGTTACTAGCTGTTCAGAGCTGCACTGAGATGATCCTGTTTGGCACAGAGCAGCTTTTATTTTGAAAGTACATTAAAAAACGCATTTTGAAAGATGCTAGGCCCTTTTTTACATGTTTGCTTTTGTTTGTGCCAAAATATAGACATAATTTATATTTATTATTTAAAAAAGAAGAAGGTCATGAATGCAAATTCCATAAAGGTTAAAGTAAGACTGTGTGGCTCCTTCTAGGTTTTGATCAGTAGAAAACAAGTCCAAACGACTCTTTTACTGTTAAAGGTTACAGATCCCTGCTCTAGACTGTTGCAGTGATTTTGGACTGAAGAAACAGAGTTTACCAACACCAGCTCTGGACCTTGCACCCCAGATCATGACTGACTGTGGAGACCTCCAGCGGTTTGGGTTCTGCTCCTCACCAGTCTGGGACCTTAAGTCCCACATGAAAGGAATCATCAGGAAACAGGAGCTTGTTCCTCTGGTCAACAGTCCAGTCCTTCTTCTCCTTGGTCCATTTGAGATGTTTGCTCTGTTGGTCCGGACTCAGAAGTGTCGAGGAACCCGACAGTTGTAACCCGACTCCTGGAGGTTTCTGAAGCTGTTCCTCCTCATTCCTCTCTCTGGATGTCTGCAGGTTCCTGAATCTTTTGGTAATGGGCTGGAGTCCGTGGCCGTCTCTGTTGCTGCATCTCCTGACACATTCTGTTGATCTGTTGGACTCGGCGCTCTGTGAACATTCAGACTCCTTAACTATGATCATTAGTGTCTTACTCAGACTATGGAGGGGATCAATGGTGGTCCTCTGGATACTTGTTAAGTTTGAAGTCTTCTCCATATTGAACCAAACTGAACCCATTTGATGACGGGTTCTGTTCTGCCGCTATGATCCATCCTGCCGCAGCCTCAGGGCCGCAGACTGTAGAGGTTTTTAGGAAGACCCTCTTATTTAACATGGCTTTTAGATGATCATATCTGGTTATTTATCCTTGAATAAAAAATAATGCATTTATTTGAATTATTTTAGTGTTTTTATTTCCTTTATTTTGATGTATCTAACTTGAACATTCTTTTAATGCCTGTAGCCTCAGTGTCTCCTGTGGGAATCTTTTGTTCCAGAGTTGCTGCTTTGGTCTGGGGTTGTTGCCATGGTGCCCGCCCTTGCTGGGGCAGCTGGGGTCCAGCATGGCAGCCTCTGTTGCTGTCCCGGTCTGGGTGGGCGGTGTGGCGATGTGGCGATGCTGTGGCTGAGCTGGCTCCTGGTGTGAATAGATTCCCAGGAAACTGTTTCCTCTCCGCAGAGCCAAACGACTCTTCAAGCTTCATTTTATAATTACAGTTTTCTTCTTGTCTTTACTCATTGTGGGGGGTGGGGGGGTCATGTCTGTGTCAATGGAGGCTGCTTTGAATTAATTTGTTTTATTATGTTTGTGTTCCAGTTTTTAACTGTAAAACTCTTGAGCTGTGTGGCATAGAGAGCACTTTATACAAATGAAGTATGACTTGATTTGATTTATTTTAATTTGGTCTGATTTGATCTTATCTGATTTTATTTTGATTTGATCTTATTTTAATTTCATTTCATTTCATTTGTTAAGATCAGATCGGATCAGATCAGGGGAACCTGAGCAGTTTCCCTCAGTTTGAAACATTCATGCTCTGCAGAATTTGGGCAGAATTCTCCACAGTTTTCTAAGTTTTTGAAATCCCTTTTCTGTGGGTTTTATGAGTTGAAAGCCAAATTTATGTCAAAATAGATAAATACCTTAATAAATAAATAAATATACTTGTCTCTGCAGAAAACCCAGAGGAGCTGCTGCAAGACGTCAGCATAACAAAGAGGAAAAATGAAAGAACGTGGAAGACATTTTAGAGATAAAACCAATTATTCCTGTAACAGATTTAGATTTTTTTTCGGGTTTTTTTCATCTTTGATCTACAGTGAATTTAGGAAAAATAAATATTTTTTCAGAGACAATCGCACTCACCATATTTTAAGTCTTGGTTAAATAAAACCTTTTGTTCTTTTCAGCAGCAAATTCAGCTTCTTTAGTCCTAAAACAGAAGCCGAACTGCTGTTTTCTTTTTTTTTTCTTGTTCTTCTTTTTTTAATATAAAAATAAAACTCCTTTCTACTATATATATATATATATATGTGTGTGTGTGTGTGTGTGTGTGTATGTATCCTTGATGACAAAAAAAATCCTTGAACATAAATGTGAGTCGGTGTTTTTACTCCTGAGCAGCGATGACGCTCATACTGCCACCTCTCCGCTTGACTGACTTTATTCTGACCTTAAATCGTTTCAGGTGCAGCTTCATATCCACATCTAACTCGTCCCCTTTCTTTTAGGTTTGGAGGAAACAAAAATACCAAATTCTTCAACCCCAGAGCAAATGTAGATTTTAGTGTCAGATGAACTCACTTTCTTTATCTGCTGCTATCAATCCTCCTAACACGAGAGATTTTTTTTATGTTATTTTATTTTATTTTTTTTTTTGTCTCATCATCACAACATCACACTTGTGTCTGTTTGTCACATCCAAAAGAAATCTTTATTTTTCAGAGAAGTGGCTCAAAATGTGGGAGGAAAACAGCATCGGTTGAAGACTTCAATGGAAGAAAAGAATCAGTAAATACCTCACAGATGACTGCTCTGACTGCAGAGGATCCAGGTGAAAATTAGGAATTGGAATTTAGGTACTTTTGATTAAGAAATGATTTCGATTGTTTGGTTGTGTCTATAAGGCTCCATGGATGACTCCTCGTTTTCTGTCTTTATTTAATGCCTTCGTTTTTTTGTTTAGAAAAGTTCACTTTATTTCACTCATAATTATCTCTTAATTACCCGCTGCAAAAGATCCTCCTCGTGAAAATAAAAACATCTTCATCATCATAAATGTGTTTCCCTCAAGCGTTTGGATGAAACTGAGCAGATTCTCTGAGGAACGGAGTGCGTAAAAACGCGCGCTGCAGCCTGACCAGGCGCGTTTTTGCGCGGGGATGAGAAACCAAACAAATAAATCTAATAGAAAAAAAGTTTTAATGTATGGATTGGATCCGTGCGGATCCAGAAAAAGACCAGGAACTGAAACCTCTGGAAATGCAGTGTTTGTAAAACGCCGCTCCGCTGTGAGCCTCGTGCCGGCAGACCCGCACAGACCCGCACAGACCCGCGGGAGAAGGAAGAGTATATGGTTGGAGGGGAGAGATGACAGAAATGATCCTTAACGCTGTTCTGGATTCACTCAGCAAAGACTCTGGAGTTTGAGGAGCGAAAGGAACAACAAAATGTTTTCCTTTCTTCTTTTATTTGTTTTTCTTTATTGTAAATATAGTATTTTTTATATTTTTATTTAAATAAAATAAAGGTATATCAGATGAAAATTCCTAAAAGCAGCGGCGCGGATCGCCGGGGTTCTGCTGCCCCTCTAAGGCCAGTTTCTGCGGGACGAGGAGCTGCAGCTTCAGCCGCAATGCTGACACATTCTGAGAGTTTGTTGCGCACTCTGGAGGGCCGAGGACGCGCTCCATCCGAAGAACAGGGACATTGATTTGGGATGAAAAAAGAGAATACAGCAAAATAAATATTATCAGAAACGATCCAGCCTCCAGAGTTACAGAGAAATGAGGGACAGCGGCCGAGCGTCCGTCGGTCTGCGTGTGGATCGGGGTTTGCTGCTTCAGGCCTCCCGCCTCCTTTCTGCTGTTTGTCCTTTTTGTTTACGAGACTTTCTGAGACCGCGTCAAGCTTTTCAGCCTCACAAGCAAACCATCATCATCCTCATCATCATCCTCTCAGGCCTACCTGAGCTGCAGAGGAGCAGGTTGAGCCGAGACGCTGTTCTGTTTCATTCACCGTCAGTCATAATAATCATGTCACTTCATTTTCATTTTGTGCATTTATAGAACACCTTCCACCACCAGTCAATGAGGCCCAAAGTGCTGTCCACAGGAGAGACAGAGCAGAGTAATAAAAGGCATAAACATTACATTTTTCTGATTGAGAAAAGTTGATTTTACTAAAACGGAAGATGCAGTCTACATGTGTGAAAAAGTTTTTTTAAGACTTTTATTTTTTATTAACATTTGAGATCATTTATTTGCTTCTGAAAATTATAGTAAATCCAAATTTACATTCATATTTTGAATTGTTACATTACATCGTTTGTCCGCTGCTGATCCGTTTATTTCAGAATAAGTTGTTAAAAAACACCTTGAGATATTCTCCATGATTCTCCTCTGACCGCACGCGTCCTCCATCCATGCGTAATGAATGGAAGAACCATCAAAACGGCCTCGTGCTTTAGTGGATCCGCGCGCGCGCTTCAGGGGTGTTTGATCTGATCTTAAAACTTGACATTAACATTTTTACATTTCTAACTAAGCAGTAACAGTGACCGCGCGCGCGCAGCAAAGGCGCATCCACCTGATTATCAGACTATTTCTAAACAAACCATGTAACTTTTGTTGTTTGAAGTCTAAATATTTGCCCGAAGATCTTTCAGATAATGAATTTGGAGCGGAGAGGACAAGTGTCGCGAATGCCTCCCGGATCTGCTCATCAGGCCCGGCTGATGAGGACTCCCATCTCCCCCTGCTGCGATTGGACGAAGGAGTTTGTTCTGACTTCTCATTGGAGCAGCCCCTTTGACATGAGAGAAGGAGGTCCAGCCCCTCGCGCCTGAAAGAAAGGGAGAAAAAAACTCCCCCAGAAGTGAGTATCAATCAGACAGAAGTTCGGGGGACAGAAAAGGAAAAAGGAGAAGAGGCTCTGACGTGGTGCGTAAAGCGGCAGAGCTCATCCACAGCGTTCCCGGTCAGGACGTGATCCCCGCAGGATGACTCAGACACAACTTTGACTCGTCGCTTTTAGTCGCACTTTGGATTATTTTTGGGCTTTTGGCGACTTTTCCGCCCCGCTGTAAACACTGACGTGTGCGCTTCTCCACTGCCGGAGTGGCTTTTTGCCCCCATCGGGTGGATCGGAGAGAGATGAGTGAGAGGAGGCGATCTGCCGCAGCTCTGAGCTCGAGAGCGCACGCCTTTTCCGTGGAAGCCCTGATCGGCTCGAACAAGAAGAGGAAGCTGCGGGGCTGGGAGGAGAAGGAGCTGGAGCTGTCCATGGAGAGCCTGGCCACGGACGGAGAGGACACGGCGCACTGCCTGGACATGGACCCGGGTCAGTGGGAAGCCCAGATGAGTACGAGCCCACCAGTCCCGAGTCAGAACACGGCTCCAGAGGCCCGAATCACCGAGCAAAGTGTCCCGGCGCCCCCGCGGCGCTCCCTAAAGGTCTGAGGTCTGAACCGGGCTCGGAGACGTTTGGTTCGGAGGAGCAAACATCTAAACGGGATTTGAGTTCTTTGGACGCATGAAAATAGTTATAAAAAGTAAAAGTTCACAGAAGTTCTGACTCGGGACTCGTGGGTCTCAAGAAAAAAAAGAAAACGTGTTTTTTAAAGTGATTTTCCTGGTTTGGCCTCAGGAAGGCCGCGCGGAGGTCCAGTAAAGGAAAGCATTATCATCATCATCAGCAGCAGCAGCACACTCATCTAGAACACATAAGTTTTATTTATGATCCACCGATTTCAAACAGTAAAAAAAAAAAAAAAAAACTCGGAGTCTGTCGAGACATTTTACGCACAATATTTTCCAGAAGTGATGCGGATAAAATCTGAGCGCATGAAGCTCAACGTTCAGAAAACGACTGGAAGAAACATTTAAAATATTTTTAATTTGAATAATTTAATAATCAGGTTGTAGACAGTTGTTTTTGGTGAAGAACTCGTTGGTGCATGAGCATGCGTCGCTGGCGCAGACCTGAGCTTTTCTAAGCTATCCGAACTTTTTATTTTATTTTTCTGAACAAACTTTATTAGAAATGCTGCTGTTGACAGCTGGAGCAGTGATCGTGGGGACGCGCAGCACGCACGCAACAACACCAGGGCGCACGCGACATACAGGCCTCCTCTTTGACCCACGCGCGAATCTGCTATTTTGTTTTTAAACGTTTATGATCAGAATGAAGCAAATTAAAAAAAAAAGCTTTTAATGATTAGATCCAGCAAACATTTAGACGTGCTCGTTGTCATGGAGATAAAAGTGCTCAGAAATGACGTGGCAGGCGGAAGGGAAGGTTGTCTGCCGCAGGCTGACCTCTGGGGCGCAGCGCTGCTCTGAGCCCCGCGTGGCTCTGACTCCCCAACTTCTCTCCTTTAAACCAAATCCTCCATTTGAGTTTGTTTTGTGATGCGCGTGTTCTGCGGTGTTAAAGCGAGGAAAAAGACCCTTTACGTGATTTTTCTTTAAGCTGATGATCATTAAAAACGTTGAAGCCTGAAGTATTCCGGCTGCAGCAGAACCGGGAGGTTCTGTTTCTGCGCCACAGACGCGCCGCGTCTGTGCGGTCCGCAGGAACCCTGGACGGAGGGGGGTTATTTTTACTCCGCTGCAGGCGAGGCTGCTCGTATAACACGTTTATTAGGCTCCACGACAGAAAGGCCAGAAAGTTAATCCAACAAGTAAATCTGCTGTTTCCGAACCAGAAACGTCCGTCAGGAAATTGAGTTTTTTTTTGTTTTTAGTAAAATAAGCAGGATTTTACCAAGCCAGAAAACAGAAACATATTTTGTTTTAACTCCAGATGTTCTCCAGAACAGAACTGAACCGTTGTTTTTGGTCATTTGACAAATTTCAATTTATGCGCAAAATCCATTTCTTCACCCTGAAGCTCGTTTTTTTATTTTCCTGCGCGCGTGCGTTCCTGCATGTGACGCTAGAAAAAAAAGACGTTTTTAAGACTTAAAATTAGTGGTTTTGTGTGTTTTTAAAGGAACAGAAAAAATAGAAGTCTAATTGTCTAGTCTGATCATAACCTGACGGAAGAAGAGCCCAAAAGTTCAACCACTGCGCGATCCATCCTTCAAAACAACCTCTGATGAGGTTCCGTTGAGTTCATTTAGAGTTTCAACCAAATACAATGTAATTTGGTTAAAACAGGAGAAAATTAATAAAAACGAATAAAATCTAAACTAATAGATAGCGATCATTTGTTGAAGGAAAAGCGCAGTGTGGGAAGTTTTTAACCTTCAAATAGAGAAAGGGCGCGCGCGCTGCTGGTGCGCGGGCGGCCCGGACTCCTCTCTGCGTCCGCGTGGTTCTGTCACATCCACGCCGGACCGCTTCAGGAACTCTTCTGTCTGAATTCAAAGCAGATCAAGAGTGAAAACAGTGAAACTCTTTGGAGGGTCACTGAAATAAATAGCCTACAGTATAAAATAATTACAATTTCATTTGGAAATAAAAATAATAATAATTTAAAAAAATGAGGGAAAAAATGTTGTTGTTTTTTTTACAGAAATGTTTAGATTGAGATCCTAACAAACACAAAGTCTCAAATTTTTCTGGTGTTTGCCAACATTTTATGAGTATTTTTTGCTGGAGCTGTGTTTGTTTGTTTGTTTGTTTGTTTGTTTGTTTTTGTTCTCTCACTTTATGGGTTTTCGTGACAGACTGAGACTGACCAAACAACGATCCGAACTTTTCTGCTTAACGAGGACTTCAGGCGCGTTCAGACCAGTTTACAGTCATGCATCTGTTTTTGGGACGGAACCTTTGGGTCGTCAGGCGGTCCGTTCCGTGTTCGGTTGAGCTGAAGAATAAATCATGGAAACTCCTCATGGTTTGAATTTGTTCCCGGATGGATTGAGGTTTGATTTCCTCTGACATGGCCTCCTTTTGATGGTTCTGAATGCTCGGTGGCTTCAGACGGATCCCTTGATGGAAAAAGTCATTCGCTGACTGTTTCCCATGAGGCATTTCTCCCGAGGCCCCGTTTCAATTTGAACGCATTTCTTTCGGCGTTCAAAGGTTTTTACGCAGCATCTATTCTGTTTTTGACATCAGCCCAGAGATTCATGAGGATCCAAGCTTTACCGCTTCCCTAAGCTGCAGGTGGTGTGGAGTCAGCGGGAAAATCCGCTGAACGCAGCTGCGCCAAGTTTCCTGCGTAAATTGCGCGAACTCCGCTGTTTCCGAGCCGCTTGTCACCGGCCTGCTCCTTCTCCCCGCAGACTCCGAGGCCAGCCCGGGCTCGGACGGAGAGGGCCTCGCCGAGAGGACGTCGTGCTCCTTCGGTTCACCGGCAGAGCTGGCCCCCGGGCCCTGTGACGCCTCTCCCGCCTTCTCCATGGAGGAGATCCAGGTGGAGCTGCAGTGCGCGGATCTGTGGAAGCGCTTCCACGACATCGGCACGGAGATGATCATCACCAAAGCGGGCAGGTAGGCAGACCGGCCCTCCTGGGGGAGCTGTGGCGCGTTTGAACTATTTGGCGCCTTCATTTAGCGCGTTCAGGTCTGCTTTCTTTATGTTAAGCGGATTTCCAAAAACTCCCTCTGGGACGTAAACCCGCGCGCTTCCTCCGTGGGTGCGCGCGTCAGTTCTTCATCCAAACATTCTTAGAACACTTGAATCCTTTCTACATATCACGGTAATGTTGGGATATGTTTTGGGATTACTTTTGAACCCAATTTGTGTTTTTTTCCTGTTTTTTTTATATATATATATTTTCTGGAATTAAAACAACTCAGAAAAAAGTTGGTCCATGTTTATTTGGGTTAAAAACGTCACAAACCTCATCATTGTTTTTTATTACTAAGTTTTCGGTATTAATGATGAACGAGGCGAGCAGGACTTTTAACGACGAAAAAAGGCGACAGTTCATGAGTTTAAAGAAATATTTGATTA
>NC_050532.1:12658972-12661055 GCF_002922805.2 Oryzias melastigma
TAATTGAGGGAATTAAACGTCAGTCAGTTTACGTCTGGTTTAAGCTCCTCCCCCTCACGCCCTGCAGGTCGCCGCTCGTTTCCGCTTTTATGAACAGGCCTTAAATTGATCATCAGCTTGTAAAAGGAGCCGCAATCTTTGCGCGCGCGCGCCGGCCGGCAGACAGGCAGACAGAGAGCTGGGGGCACGCGGCCGTGCCCGCGCGCATTTCACGGCGTGCTCATAATAAGGCCATAAATCCCGCGCGGGGCTGCAGGACGGCGCGCGGGCCTCTGTTCTCATTAGGAAACCCCGATTTATGAGCGTTCAATTAAAAAGAGGAAATGTAGCGTTTGATGTGCTGGAGGAGAAAAACAGAGGACACGTCCTTAAACCTGGATCTGGACCTGGACCTGGATCTGGATCTGGGAGCGCAGAGAGGTCTGCTCTGAGGAGATTGCAGAGCAACATAAAAAAAAATCAATTTAGTTTGAAGAATTTAGATAATCAGCTGAAAGTTTCAGACTTACATGGAAAAATTAAAGAAAAATAACCAAATATTTGGATAAATGGAAATGTTTCTAAAAGCTTTTAGGAAGGAGAACATCATGAAAGGAAGAGAAAAGCAGAAAAAAGGAAAATAGTTTTCTGATTATTTAAAGCTTTTCTGCACCAAAACCTCACAAACTCCTATCAAAGTTTTGAAATTTTGACATAAAATTATGAAGGAACATATTTATTCGTGGATTCTACTTTTTAGTTAGTTAAACAAACCAATAATAGTGATTTCTAGTATTTCTTGTGTTGAAAGGCCAACACATTTTTCATTTGTGCTTTGAGAATAATGGAGGATTTTTGGAGTTTTTCCAGTCAAACCTCTGAATCAGTTATTGATATAATTTCCATCATTTCTGTGATTGAAGATGAGTTGATCTGAAGTTAACGACATAATCCTGCTCTTCCCCAGGAGGATGTTTCCGGCCATGCGAGTGAAGATCGCTGGTCTGGACCCGCATCAGCAGTACTACATCGCCATGGACATCGTTCCTGTGGACAACAAGAGATACAGGTATGCTGTCGCTGCACTCACACCTGTAGGACTCGGGGAATTGGGCGATTTCCTCCCCGAACATGCAGATGAGCAACACATCTGCAGCTTTTCCCCATCATGCAGCTGGCTCAGTGCACAGGCAGACGTGCACCCTGCTGCTGTGAAGACTGCACATGCTCCATTTCGGGACTTTCTGCCGTCGTTGGATTTGCCTCATCTAAAGATCATTCATCATGCTGCAGTCACTCATAACAGGACTTAGATTAATCCAAGACATTGTCTCAGTCCAGGTCGTTTTTATTTCTTTCTTGGTAAGCTGTACTGCAGAGAAAGCAGTCACTCCCATCACTTGGATCAGGGATGTGATGAAGAGTGCATGTGCTGGAGGACAGCTCATCTATGATGGATCTTTCTGGAGAAGCTGTACGACTGATCTCCTGGCTCTCTGTGAGTCTTCTCCAGTCCGAGCCAGAGAGAGAAGATTGAAATGTATTTATCATCCCAGAGCAGCAGCGTCGGAGCAGAACTGCGTGTCTGACGGATGGCGGGGTAAAAGCCAGGTCAGGAGGGAGAGCAGAGCAGATCTGCGGCTTCAGAGTTTGCACAGTTGATATGGACAGTGAAGGAGGAGAATGTGTGAAAGTGCCGGAACATTCTGAGGGAGCGCCTCGCTTTATGACTTTACTGTGACGGCGAGGACGAGGCAAACATGAGCGTCAGGACGGAAGGAAGGGCTTCTTCACTGATGCATTCAGGAGCAGAGAAATGAAACCTCTTCCATGTCTCTTTTATCCAGTAGTGAAGCTTGAATGCTGTTGTGTAAGATAATTCAATCATTTTTACTGTTTTAATGGAGGAAAGAGTGAGACCTCCTATCCTATCCTATCCTCTCCTATCCTATCCTATCCTATCCTATCCTATCCTCTTCTATCCTATCCTATCCTATCCTATCCTAATCTATATTCTGGTAAAGATTTAAGAAATGTAAAGATATTTGAAGCATATTTCAACATAAATTAGAAATAAATAGGAAAACGTTAGGCCAGCAGTATC
>NC_050532.1:12661129-12672178 GCF_002922805.2 Oryzias melastigma
CCTATCCTATCCTATCCTATCCTATCCTATCCTATCCTATCCTATCCTAATCTATATTCTGGTAAAGATTTAAGAAATGTAAAGATATTTGAAGCATATTTCAAAATAAATTAGAAATAAATAGGAAAACGTTAGGCCAGCAGTATCAAACTCAATCGCACAAGAGGCCAAAATCCAAAACACATCTTAGGTCGAACAGGATAAACATTTATTGAACACACTAAAACAAAATGTTTAAAACTTTAAAACTGTAACTTTTTAAACAAATATGAACTACATATATAGCATTACCTGTGATAATGCTAGTGTGAATGCTGTAAGCTGAATTTGGATGCTGAAGATGCTGAAATTGATAGTTAAAAACACTGAAGACGATAGCCAGCTAAAATATTAGCTAAATGCCACATTAGCCTGAAAAAACAAAACAAAAACAAAAAAACTAGGTTAGTCAAAACAGCGAGTATATAACTGAAATATTAGCTAAACTCCAAAATGTCCTAAAAATTCTTAGTAAATGCCAAAATATTCAAAAAAGTTAGCAGAATGCTAACTTCTAAGACTCCATAAACGTAACTTTTTAACATAATTATGAATAATAAAAAGTCAGGAATATTATTCCAGAATAAATCAACTTAAACCTTAAAGAACTTTCAATATTTTACTCTCCATAAAAATATATTTTATCAAAATTATACAAGTTAGAAATAAGACCAAGATAACATCGGGTCATTAATAACAATAAAATAAAATGATCTGGAGGGCCGGATAGAATTACCCGGAGGGCATAGACTTTGGCACATGTGCCGTGGCAAAATAATTACATTTTATTTTGTCAGTAAAATTAAAAAAAAGATTTTACTGATAAAATAAAATGTAATTCTTTTACAATTGCAGAAGGTTTTAAATGAAAACTTAGGGATCCATTTTTTCTCAACAAGCAGTGAGAATAATGACTTTCATAAAACCAAAAAACCTTGAATTCCTTTTAGTTCTGGGAACATTTTCCATCATAACTCATCTTAGATAATTGTAGCCTCAAAAAAATCTGATAAATTAAATATTAGCTGGAATGAAAACTGTAAGAAATATTTTATCGCTCAAAATTTTTTATAAACTGTTAGGCATCGATGAGATAAAATAAGATTATTATTCAGCGTTTGAAACCAAAAGTTCTGAAAAAGAAATCTGTGAACTGCTTTAGTGACGATGAAGACTCTGGTTTCTGCTCTGGATCCTCTCCATCACTGAGACGTTGATGTTCATCTTCAGTGCAGACTGTTTATGCACAAACAACCTCAACCCTTGAACTTGATCAAGTTCTACTCATTTTGCCTTAAAAGACATTTTTCAGTCACAAACCGAGGATGTTTTTAGGACCAACGCAAACAGAGAGCAGCTCCCGACACGTTCCCAATCCTTCAGTCAGATCCACTTTGCCTCTATTGGAATACAGATGAGCATCTTCGAAAATGAAAAAGGTTATGCAATAATATATATAAGTATATATATAGTGTGTTTTTGGGATCAAAGAAGTGACTTAACACAGATCAGATTTATTTAACAACATGACTGCCATAAAAAGTCATGACAAAAAGTCATGATTGACCGTTTTTCACCTCCCTGCTTCAAAAGCGTTCCTCCACCCCCCCCCCCGCTCCAGTCAGGACATGGTGGATTCCTAGAGGCCGGCAGATCTTGTTAAATGAACTGGGGTTTTCTTCCTGACTGGAGGCTGTACAGCGGGGCTTTGCAAACGGAGCTGGACGCCGTCCCTGCTCACCCTCCCTCCTCTCTGTAGTCTGGAAATATTTGAGAAAGACGCTCATGAAATGTGTGGATCTCTCCATTAAACACATTTCTTTGTGTGGACTTCACTCAGCTTGCTGCTTGAGTTGCTCCTAAAACATTTCAAGTCTGTGGCGAGGAGAACTCTGCCGAGCACATGGCACACGGCGACGGACGTCCCGCTCGGCTCTGTCTGTTCTGATCGGATTCATCTGTAAAGCCATTGATGATCCAAACGTCAAGACTTCATACTTTCATGATGGAAAGTAAAAAAGGAAGCATTTTAAATGATTCATTTAATAATACATTCACTTATTTTTAAGCCAAAATCCGTTTCCTTTGGGAGGAAAGGGTGATGTCTATGCTGAAAAGGATGTTTCTTCTTCATTATTAGAATCATTTGGGACTTCAATCTTCTGCTGTTTCTTTAACTTCTCTGCTTTAATCCTTCTTGTAGATATATTGAAACTCTTTTCCTTTTCACAAATGTAACTTTGTAAACTGGAAATACTTTTACAAATACGTTTTTATGCAGCAAACATTGCAGAAGCTGTCAGTGCAGCAGTGTGGTGGCTGGGATTTACAGGGAAGAAGAAATAATCAGTGATCACGAAAAACAGCAGAGAGAGAATCAAAGCAGGAGCTGCAGTTCACCTTCCACTGATGCTCTGGTTGCAAGTGAACCTTGGTGTGACTCAAACCACAGGCTGCAATCACAGAAAAGATGTTTCTCCTTTGGTCACCTCAGCTCTACACGAGGCTTGAGCAGAGTGAAGGTAACACTGCACACTGTCGATGTCTAAAAGTAGACAGTTTCATTTTCAAAACCATCATTACCCTCTAATTGAAGACATTAAATAAATAAATGTAATGAATGTAATAGCTGAACTGTACATTAAGTGGCACTCATTGTGGTTTAAATTTTCACTTTTATAAAAATATTTTAATAAGAAATAATCTGCTGGGACTTAATCATCACGTAACATCCACACGTTACAGCTCGGAAGAGAGACAGACGCACGAGCGAGTGACGGGAAGAAAGATGGAAAGTCCTGCACCAGTGACTTCCTGTCTAAGAGAACGACTCCCACAGTTTAGGAGAACTTTGGGCTCCAAGTAAATGAAGAAGGAGAGCCTTTTATCATAAGTTATGCATGAAAAAGTTGACCATGAGAAATAGAAAAGACTAATTTAGGGACACATTTTTGACTAATAAATAACTCCATACGATCAGAAGAAAGCCGACGCAGTCCTCTGTCTCCGCCCACAATTGTTAAAATTCATCTTCCATTTGTGTACAGAAAGTCTCTCTTCGAGCAGAGACCGAGCTCCCACGAGCGCGCATGACAAAATGTTGCATTAAATGCTGGCAGGAGCAGCTCACGCACGTGGAAGTAGACAGTCTCTCCACCGCGATGACTTCTTCTGCTCGTGGGAGGATTGAACACGAGCGTGCAGGAGCAGAAAGCGCTCGCGGGTCTGAGGAATGATTGAGTTGTTGCTTTACATTTAAATAAAAGTGGTTAATCCACAATTTCATGTTGTTATTTTAATAATTGTGTTTGGAATTCTGTTTCCTACACTTTAGGAAATCCTAGCAGTTTTAGTAATTCTGCTTAAGTGATGCTTTACAAAGTTCTTAATTAGTCAAATAATAGCGTATACTGAGGTAAAATATGGAGGAATATTGACGCTATTAAAATGTGAATACCGCCCAAGTCTTCTCTACAGTCAAACAAAAGCTGCAGACATAATCTATGATGTCAGTTAGAATCTGAACACAAGCAATGACGCCTAATAGGGCTGGAATGGAGTTGACTCCGCCCACCTTAAGGTTCTGAAATGTGGTCATTGTGTGTGACTAGATATAGGAAGGTTCATGAATACAAACAGAAGCAATAAACACATCAAAGTTCAGTGAAAACAGACTGAAAGGGTTTAGTTTAGCTGCCAAGTGTAAATTACTAACACGGAAATTGAAGCCAGCCTCCAGTGGTGCTTGGAGGAACTGCAGTCAGGTTTTTTTGGGTTGGCTTCAAATCGATTCTCATAAGTATCAGAAAAGCAATGTGGGGTCTGAGGATGGTCTGTGAAGTGGTCTGCTGAGTCTGCAGACATTCAGGCCGTTTTTAAAGGATCCTCATAAAACATCCCATTGGATTAAAAGTATGGAGCCAGATCGGAGCCATAAACATTTGGAACCCAAATAAAACATTTTGAAAAATTATCGGTGTTTGGCCCAAAATGTCCAAAAACCTTTTGCTGTTCTAAAACAAACTTCATTATTTTCATTTTCAAATCTTCTGTTTTACGTTTTACCTTCTACGTTTAAAAACTCAAAATTTCAATGTCAAAACTTTTTTTCCACTTTCAAATTTTTTTTGGTTTTTGTTTTCAAATCTAAAAATTAAAAACTTTTGTCCCCGCTGTTTTCGTGTTGGGGCCCTGACTCTGAGAACTGTGATAATCACGGTCAGAAAACGAGTTTAGTCTGTACTGTCATAGTCTGAAGTTGTCCCACGACGGGGGTAAATAGAGTTTGATCAAGTTCAAAACTCTGTTCTAGTCCGTTAAAAAAAATAGTCTTGAAATTTTGAGTTTTGAAACCTTAAAAACAGAATATTTGAAGCTGAAAATAATTAGGTTTATTTTAGAACATTAAAAAGTTTTGGATATTTTACTTTTTTTTTTTTGGCCAAACACCAATATTTCTTTCTAAATGTTTTCTTTAGGTTTTAATTATTTATGGCCCTAAAATAGTTCCATACAAAGTGTTTTCTGATGCTCCGTTTGAACGTCTGCAGGTGTGGTCGACCACTTCCACGCTCTTCCCTATCAAATGAACAGGTGTAGCTGAGGGAACGTGCGGTCACATTCTGAGTCACTGAACTTGTCAGGATAATCCTTCTGACACGTAAACCCACAAACCTGATCTGAGCACTTCAGATCAACCCAATCTGATCTAATTCTTGGATTGATCCCACGAATGAAGGGAGCGCTCAAAGTATCAGCCAGCACCTACAGAAACATGAGAGGACGTGCACGCGCACACGCACACATCAGCACCTCCCGGGCTGTTTCTGCTCCGTCTGATGCGTGTTTGTATTAATCAGGTTCATGTGCGCGGCGTTCTGCAGAAAAACAATGAGGTTTGAATTTGTGTGTGCATTTCTGCTGGGCTCTGTCAGCTGCATTGGTTTGGTGCCCCCCCCATCCGTCCAGTAAGAGTGTCACATAAAGTCCAGTCTTTATTGATCATGCCGCGGCCAGATGGCAGATTTATGGAAGATGAAAGCGGGGGACTAATCAGATTTCCAGTCCTGTTTGGGACTAAAGTCTCTGCGTTTCTGAGCACATTCCCGCCTACGCCGCGCATAACAATCCAAACAGGAAATTACAAGAAACGCCTGGCGCTCTTTGGTGCTGTGCGTGTGAGCATGTGTGTGAAGGTGTGTACGGCCTTTATGTGACAGTTCTCTCCATATTTCCACGTTTCTCCTCTACTGTCTTCCTGCTGATGAGAAACTGAGAGTGGAGTTGGAAAATGGGAGGGGCCTCTGGTCACATGCAAGATGGCGGCAGAAACGATCTCCAGCCAGAAGCCGAAATTTCACAACTTTAGCCGTTTGCGTAAGTGGAAATGTCCTAAAGTTTAGGAAACCCTTTCAAAAAGGATATTTAATAACTTTCCAGAACTATCAGCTTTTAACCCTTTAGCACCAGAGATCCAGTGTTGACTGTACCTGTTCAACCATCAACACGATCAACGTATTCCAGCAGATTCTGAAGGAGACAAGCGGCTCCAATGACTTCTGGTGCTTTCGGGACTATTAGTTTTCAAGCGCCATCTTTTTTCCTCTGTAGTCAGATTGTCTTGGAAAATGTCGCAAGTTGCTAGTTCTTATCCTATTTGTGTGAGCATTGTGTATCCAAAGTTTGATTAACTTGCAAACACATATTTGTATTTCTGAGGTCAACATGACGTCAAATGAAAAAGTGAAAAACGAAAGGATTTTTTTCCTGATGTGAGACTAGAAGTGAAGGAAGTATTTGTTCTATTTGGTAAAATGTGAAGTACAGATGGAGATTGGTCTCAGAAGTGGGTGAAGTCAATTTTATCCAGTAATAAAGATGCTAAATGAAATACTTTATGATCTAATCCTTGAGTTTGAGTTTATTCATTTGTTATAGGAACAGTCAATAGCAACTTAATTCATTCAACACAAAAACATCGGATATGTAAACTAGAAACGTGACTGGGATAATGCTGGTGTGAATGCTTTTAGCTGAAAGTAATTGCTAAAGATGTTGAAGCTTTTTGCTGAAAACAGTGACCCAGTTTATTTTAACTGCTAAAGGGATTTGCTGAAAAGCTGTTTGCAAAATGTTCAGTTTGCTGAAAGACTGGAAATTTGTCAAAGAACTATGAAAGAGCGCCGAAGTCGACCTAAATATATGAAAAAAATGTTGTAATATTGCTTTAAAATCCCTAATACAAGCACATTTAAAAAAAATAGTGTGTTGGTTAAATATGAGCTAAACTCCAAATCAGCCCAAAAAACCTCAGTAAACTAAATTAGTCAAAAACGTTAGCATGTTGCTAAAATAGAAGCTAAACTCTAAATTAGCATAAAAAAACCTCAGTAGATGCCAAATTAGTCATAAAAGCTAAAACGTTGCTTAAATACTAGCTAAACTCCAAAATAATCTAAAATTCATCAGAAAACTAAATTAGTAAAAAAAAATTAGCATGTTGCTAAAATATATAAACTCCAATTTTTGTGAAAATGACTCTAAAAGATGAAACATACCCCATGCATACTCAAAGGCTTGTTGCTAATCTACTTAAAATAAAAAAAAAATTGAAGACTTTCTTAATCATCTCCAGTGGGACATATTCTGCTCAATATTTCAAAATCTATAGTTTATGAATACCAAAAATACAGGCAGTAATGTCCAGAATGGGCTGAATGTTTTGATGCCAAAATCCCTGAAAGTGTGATTTAGTTTTTATGTGCTGAAAAACGTAAAGAAAAGAGCAGGAGGATCATTATAGTGAGAATGCTTAGTCAGCATTCACTCTTGAAGCTAAAATAAGTCACAATCAGGTTCAGAGAGTATACATCCTTACACCTACTTGATAACTTTATTTTCCATGAAGCCTGAAATCCACAAGTGAGTAAAACAAAATACATTTAAAAAGTTGTTTTCTCTGTTGGTGGAAAAATATATGGGAAAAATAGCAGACTCTTCAGGATGAGTGAGGTGTAAGGAGGCTGGAGTTTTTAGCGGTTTGCAGAAACAAAAGTTGACTTTGTGGCTTTAGAACACGGCCGGACTCGGCCGCTCTTCGCTGGAGTCTCAGAGGGTGAGCCGAGCCGTCCCGGTGGGTTCTGGATCCTTGTGAGGCTCAGCGGGTCAAAGTGAGGAAATGCGGCATCAGCTGTCGACAGAAACTGATCGGGTTGAAGATACCAGAGCAAAATCAACACACGGCAGGAAATCTGAAAGTGTCAGAGGAGAACGTCAGGACATTATTGGTGGACGGGTTCAAATAACAACATGGTAAAAAAATGATTTTATATCTTTAAATTGGGGTAAGCTTTGTCATTTTTCCTGATAAATATATATATATGTATTACTTTGAAAGAGATCCAGGGGTTCTTAACTTTTTCTTCTTAAATCCAAAGAGCAGAGGAGGAGGGCCTGCAGCTGAGCGTCCGCTGCTGACCTCCGGCACAGATCGGTGCGCCTCGCTCCAGCTTCTCTGAAAAGTGTCAGGAGTCTGTTCTCGGAACGGTGACGGCGCTCGGCTTTATTAGCCACGGGCTGAAATAGCAAACGCTCCTTCACACAAAAAGATCCAGACTTCAACGCTTCACCTGCAGTTGAACAACGTCTAAAAAAAGTAGAATTCTGTCAAATTAGCATTTTTCAAGTTGTACAGATGCACTTTGGACGCTCAGCTGGTGTGAAGGACGTGCACACGGCAGCTTTAGCTTCTATTCTTAGTTGCTTAAGTCTGCAGTAATATTTTTACGCTTTAGGCCACTTTTCAGTAAACAGAAAGGATCTGACCTGCACACACTAACACTGATGCTGCTTTCAAGGATTTCATTGGATAATTTAACTTTATGGATGTATGGAATTGTTTCTGGGTTTTTATAAACCTCAAAGTTCTCTATTAATAACCCTTTAACACCTGAGACGTCACCAGTGACACTTAAACACAAAATCTTTAACGTACTGTAACTTTTCACCTGTTAACAGGATAATTCCAGCAGATTCTGAAGGAGAAAAGCGGCTCAATGAGCCGCTTTTCTCCTTCAGAATCTGCTGGAACTATCATGAAAAAAATTACAGAATTAATGAAAGAACATAAACACCAAACCAATTGTCTGTAGGGGGTTAAAATGCAAAAAAACCAAACAGAAAAACCAATGATGAATCTTTTATTTTTTAATTAAAACTTCTGAATAGTGGATTTGATCTGTGAAAGCTGATGATTTAATTTCAATAAGTTTTTATTTTAATAAACTATTTTTAATTAATTGAAAATATTGTCCTAATTCTGTTTTTATGTTTATCAAGTAATTTAAAAAAGGGAAACTCACAATAAAATAAATTAAGATTTTGAGGTTCATGTCACATTTAGGATGAATATCGGTTTGTAGATCGATAAATGCTCGGTATCGCCTGAACTCTTCCCTCCTCTCTCCAGCCTGCGGTGGTGGCCTGACGGCACGCCTGCCAGCGTTCACTCACAGGAGGATTTTTCATAAACGTGGAGGATGACGAGGCCGAGCGCTCGCCGGCAGAAACAAATGAGGGTTCTGTCCGTGTTTCAGCGCTGACTGATGACTTTGGCAGAGAAGCTGCAGATAAAACACTTTGGAGCGAGCGGCGGGCCAGAACTAAAGGCAAACAGCTGTGCTGCTCAATCGCTGTCCTTCACCAGCAGCACCACTCTTCTTTGTCCTCTGACTTCATCTCACTCCATTTCTCTCTTTTTATCCTTGCCCGACCGCTCTTTGATTCATTCCTTCAAAAAAAAAAACTTTTCTGGTCTTTTCTCTGAGTGAATTTAAGGAGGCTCCGCGTTGGTTTCCTTGCATTCTTTCTTCGCCCTCCTGCTGCTGAATGGGCGGGACGGCCCATTGTACTTAAACCTCATCAAATATTATGGCTCTTCTTAATTGAAAGTATGCAGCACGGCCTGTGACTGCATATGGAAGATTTTAGTTCACACTTGTTAAAGATTTCTTGCACAATGAAGAACCAGCAGATGAGCTCTGGCAGCTGTTGTCCTGGCAACCTGGCTCCACATTGGGACTTTGTTTTGGAGGAGTCTGAAACAACGGTGTGGTTGCACAAGTTCAGAAAACAGCCAGGCCACGAGAGAATGGACGAGCTCCTCGAGGTTTTCAGGAAAGAAAAACAAGATCAGCTGTTTAGATTTAAGGGGAACAAAGAGTGAAAACGGGTTCATCTGAAGGAAAATGATGTCTGATAAACACCAGCAGGTTTCCGTTCTGGTTTGAAAGCTGTTTGCACTTGTTGCTCAGCGGATTTCCCATCCTGCCTTGCAGGTATGTGTACCACAGCTCCAAGTGGATGGTGGCGGGAAATGCAGACTCCCCCGTGCCCCCGCGGGTCTACATCCACCCGGACTCTCTGGCCTCAGGAGACACCTGGATGAGGCAGGTGGTCAGCTTCGACAAGCTCAAACTCACCAACAACGAGCTGGACGACCAGGGACACGTAAGACTAAGTCCTTCATCTAATCGTAAACTCCTTCATCTGTCAACGTCTCCAGATGAGAACAATTAATAATAGAGATATTTAAAATGAAAATGTTGTGTCCTTCTGCATGTTATAATAATAGTGATGAGGCATGGAGGATTCAGAGAGAACAACATTGACTCTTAGTTTTAAAGTCTCTTTAAGTCAGGGATGTCAAACTGTATTATTTAATATTATTCCAGAATAAATCAACTGAAACCTTAAATTACTTTCAATATTTTACTCTCCATAAAAATATATTTTGTCAAAATTATATAAGTTAGAAATAGACAACATCGAGTCATTAATAACAATAGAATAAAATGATCTGGAGGGCCGGATCCGGCCCCCGGGCCTTGACTTTGACACATGTGGTCTAAGGCTTTTCACCTGGATGTCCAGACGGCTGTTTGTTCAAAAATTTTAAAAAAGAGTTATTATTCTCATTACTTTCATGTTTAACTTAAAAAAATATATATTTCTAACAAACTGACAGATAAAAAGCTAGTGCAACACAATTATGATCTGAAATGGAAAAACTTAAGATAATAACTATTAATTATTCGTGATCATTTCTAATAACTGCATTTTTAGGGTTTATATTTTGTGTTGATTTAAATTTGATATAATATTCTCTCAATGTCTTCTGTTTCTTTGGAGTTAACATTTGTACCTTAAGTCCATCATAAAATCATTATTGATCTGTAACTAATTTTATTTGGTAAAACATTTTTCACTCGAGGACAAACTCTTTTGTCGAATTAAAACGGTAAATATTCACTTGTTTCTGTGACTGAATAAAAAAAACATTTCTTGTGACAGCTGCTGAAAAACCAAATGCAGAAAATTCAAAACTAATAAAAATACAGAAACAAAATGAACTTCCTCATGCTCTTCCCGGAACCTGAAATAAAATCCGAGGTTTGCTGTTTATTTTTTCCATGACACCCCATGACTTCGTAACGATCTGTTGAGCTCCAGTCATTTGTTAGAGTTTTATTTTCACTATTTTATGTTCACTTCTCAAATCAGTCATCTATGGAGCTAAATTGGGGCCAATATTATTTGAAACCCAAATAAAACAAATTAATAAAAAAAATGTGTGTTTGACTAAAAAAAATATAAATTGTCCAAAAGTTCTTGCTATTCTAAAATAAACTTAATTATTTTCAGCTTCAAATCTTCTGTTTTTTAGGTTTTAAAACTCTACATTTCAATTTCAAAACTTTTTTCAGTTTAAAATATTTTTTTCACTTTCAATCATTTAATTTCCCGTTTTCAAATCTGAAAATTTCAGCTTCAAAACTTTTGGCCCCATTGTGGCGCATTGGGGCGGGGCTAACACGAGGACCAATCAGAATGGATGAGGGTGTTAACTTCAGCCCTGTTGCGTTCACTGACTCTGAGAACTGTGATAATTACAGTCAGAAACTGTCTGTTTAGTCTGTACCAGAGGTGGGACCAAGTCATCATTTTGCAAGT
>NC_050532.1:12672283-12700755 GCF_002922805.2 Oryzias melastigma
AAGTCATGTGACTCGAGTCCCCACCTCTGGTCTGTACTATCAAAGTCTTTTATGAAGACATTTTCTCCAAGCATAAGGACGTTTTCTGTCTGTATGTATCACTACACGATGGCGCTTTGAGCAGCTAGAACCGTGTTTTGGATGTGCAGTTCGTACGCGGTAAAACTCTGCTTTTACTACCGTCTTGGGACAACTTCAGACAATCACAGCATAGACTATACATGCATTTTCTGACCGTATTCATCACAGTTCTCAGAGTCAGTGAACGCATCAGGACTAAAGTTACCACCCTCATCGATTTTGATTGGTCCTCGTATTAGCCCCGCCCCAACAAGCTACAATGGGGCCAAAAGTTTTGAAACTGAAACTTTCAGATTCAAAACTCAAAGAGTTGAAACAAAAAAAAGTTTTACAACTACAATTTAGAGTTTTGAAACCTGAAAACTAGAACATTTGAAGCTGAAAATAATTACATTGATTTTAAATTAGCAAAAAAATGTGGGGCATTTTAAAAAAAATTGGCTAAACACAAATATTTGTTTCCTTAATGTTTCAAATAATATTGGCTCCAATTGAGCTCCATAGTCCTCTTGCTGTGTTGGTTTTGGATCAAGAAACGCTCACATGGTCATTTGCATGGGTTCACGTTCACACTGCACTTCTGAGAGTGGACTTAACCCCCCTGCTGGTGGAGAAGTTCTCACGGCTGCAGGTTTGAGGGAAAGCATGGTGGAGAAGAGCACTAGTATGGAAACCTTTGAGAGGGAATAACCGCGCTGACTGTTAGTTATCGATGCGAGCGTTACCTCTCACACAGAGAAGAACTTTTCCAACTTTTGAATGATTTATGCTTATGGAGTTACTGGAAACCCTTTCTGTATTTCTTTCACATGCAGTCATCATGTCTCGCATTTCAAACGTGTTCTTCAGTCTCAGCGATAGTGGAGCTCAACAGTATTCCTCTGCTGGCAAATCGTGCTTTTAGAGTTCACAACTAATGAACTCTTTGAGGAGATGAACTGTGAGAGTGTGTGTGTGGGGGGGGGCTCTGAAGTAATCCCTCCCCCTTAATGTGAGCATATATGTGCCAAACCAAAACCATGATTAAAACAATCCCCCTCCCCGGTCATCTGCCCGCACGTCTGACGTCGGCCTCACTCGACTGTCACTGAAATCCATCCATACATATTTGACAAAGACGAGACAGCAAGCCTTAAATACAGAGATACTACTGGGTTCTGTGGAAAGAGAATCGTAGCGAGGGCTCTGTAGCTGCCTCAGAGGAAGTGGCGGCGGCGTGTGCAGCGTGATGGCGCTGCAGTCAGACAGCTGGGAGTAACAGATGCGTGCTCCGGCAGCTTTTCATGACGGATCCGCTCTCTGCAGCATTAAAGGTTGGCAGAGACTTGGTTATGGGTGTTCACGGTCAGACACACCCACCAATAAAATGTTAACTGTCCAACCTAATTATGCTTTCACCGAGCGTAGAGGGAAAGGAGTGATGCTGGATTCCTGCACACATCCTCACAGTTTGCTTTTCATTTGGAACGACCTGATTCACTGAACTAAAACGGATCCAGAACATCTTGATCCCAAACCTCCTGCAGTGAGACTCAGACATAAATACCTGGTTCTGAACAGAGCAGGTGAAGTTTTCCAGATTCTTGTATTTCTTCAAAACAATAAATTAAATATGTGTACAAACAAACAAGTAAACAAGAATGGATGTCAAATCCATTCACATCATAGTTAGTTGTTTTTCCACATCAGAATATCATTATTAGAACATTCTGTATGGTCACATGACTTTGATCAATTCAGAGACTGGAATGATGGTTGATCAGTTTCTGTGTGTTGTGTGTTGTCTGCTGTGATGAACTTAGTAATTTTCACATTACAGTAAATTAAACCTACAATGTCTAAATCCAAATAATAATTTTTCAATATCAATATAATACATTCATTTTAATTTAGAATAATTTTATAAAGATTGAATTATCAATTTGCCTTTGACAAATTGATGTGGTTGGAGTGTAGAAATAGAAATCGGTTCATCAATTAGGTTGATTAATTGTCCCACTCCTATAGTTCATTTCCTTAAAGCAGCAGTTCTTTACTTTCTCTTCCTTTCTGTGGCTCTTTTGTGAAAAGATGGATTTTTTGTATACCTCACACTGTAAGAAAAACAGTGTTGAGCTGTTTTTTTTTTTTACATGTTCTTTTGGCATTTTTCTGATTACAGAACACATATATTAAAAAAATTAAGCTTGAAATCCCATTTCTAAGTATTTTTTTATACAAATCATGGAGAATTGGTGAAAAACTACTGTTGGTAAAAGCGAAAAACCCACTGGGCAGGAAAAAACTCCATTCTGATGCATCCACTTGCAGACAAATAGATCCATAAATGTGTTTTTTTCCAAGTTTGAGCTGGAATCTGGATCTGAACTGTACAACTGGATAGCTCTGATACTGATCACCGTTTTTGTTACATCGGTAGTGTTATGATGGGATTGCAAGAGGCTGTAAGATAGCAGGAGAAAGTGTAAAAAATGGGACGATGGGAAATCAATGAAGGCCTGCTCAGCAGTAACAGTCACGCCCACAATTTAGAGGCTAAAAAACACTATGTGCAGAAACCATGTCCTAGAAAACAAGACAGGTGTTTTGATTTTGGCTAAGAATGGTATAATCATAATCAACAGACTGTTTCACACTAGATCAGAAGATTGATGATTGGTGTGGGACTTTAAGGAGTTCACAATAAAATGATTTGGCAGCAATAAAACCCCTTTCTAAGAAACAAAATACTTCTAGCTATCTTCATCAAATGTTTGAAACGTTTTAAAGTCTGCAAAAATAAAAAAATATGAGTGTTGATCGAGCAGCGTCCTGCCTCTTGAAACAATGATCAAACTAATCTTGACTCCATTGCTGGAGATCTCTGTGGACACGCCTTCAAGGAATATGAGGAGTTTACTGAGAGCAAAATTCATTTAGATTATAGAAATGATATCACTTAAAGTACAAAACTATATTTTGAAAACTGTAAATGACCTGCTGTCACGTCTGCTTTAGCCTTGCTTTAGGGTTCAGACTTCATGTGCGTGACTCTCAGAGATGCTCTGATGTGCTGCAAACCAGGAGTGTCAAACTCAATCACACAGGGGGCCAAAATCCAAAACACACCTTAGGTCGTTGGAGGAACAGGATAAACATTTACTGAACACTCTAAAACTACATTTTTAAAAATTTAAAACCATAACTTCTTAACATAATTACGAACTAGATATATAGCATTACCAGTGATAATGCTAGTGTGAATGTTGTAAGATGAATTTGGCTGCTGAAGATGATAGTGCTGATAGTTGAAGATGCTGAAATTGATACCTGAAAACACTGAAACTGATAGCCAGATAAACTATTAGCTAAATGCCAAATTAGCCTTAAAAAAAACAAAAACTTTAAACTTAGGTTAGCCAAACCTCTAGCATGTAGCTGAAATATTAGCTGAACTCGGGCCTTGACTTTGACACACTCTGTAGACGTTAGGAAAAGCTCTGCTCCATCACTCTGCTCTTTCCCTTTGAAGCCTCCCTGCTCTGAATGGCATTGTAAGAAAAAATCAAAGTCAAAGTCAAAGTCAACTTTATTGTCAATTCTTCATATGTGCTGACATACAATGAATTGAAATTCCGTTTCCTGCTCTCCCAGAAAAGACAATTTACAACATGAACCAATAAAAATATAGAAAAGGCAATAAATTTAAATTTACAAATGTAAATGTACAAATGTACAATAGATGGGGGGTTCAAAGTGACAAGTAGTGCAGGTATTATTGTTCATGTGGGTTTCCGAGCGCTGTTCATGTGGGGGGGGGCAGGTGGAGGATAGGTGGTTGGGGAGTTTGGGAGGAGTTCAGCATCCTGACAGCCTGATGAATGAAGCTGTTCCTGAGTCTGGTGGTGCGGGAGCGGAGGCTCCTGTACCTCCTCCCTGAGGGCAGGAGGCTGAACAGGTTGTGTGCAGGGTGGTGAACATCCCTGACAATTGTCAGCGCTTTACGGGTGAGGCGGGTGGTGTATAAGTCCTGCAGGGAGGGTAGTGGTGCTCCGATGGTTTTGCTGGCTGTTTTCACTATGCGCTGCAGGGCTCTTTTGTTGTAGTCCGTGCAGCTGCCGCCCCACACAGTGATGCAGCTGGAGATGATGCTCTCGATGGTTCCTCTGTAGAACATGGTCATGATGGATGGTGAAGCTCTTGACCTTTTCAGCTTCCGCAGGAAGTAGAGGCGCTGCTGGGCTTTCTTTGCCAGTGATGTGGTGTTGGCGGTCCAGGACAGGTCCTCATTGATGTGCAGCCCCAGAAACTTGGTGCTGGTCACTCTCTCCACTGCAGTGCCGTCAATGATCAGTGGCAGGTGTTGAGTGTGGCCCCTCTGGAAGTCGACAACAATCTCCTTGGTCTTGTAAAATGTAAGTTTGGGATTTGAAGCAGCGTATTTGAATTGAAGATTCTGCAACATTGCAGTTTTTCTAATAATTAGATTTGCAGAACTCGAGGTGCGCTGCCCTCACCACAGCCTGTGATTTACTGCCTCACAGACACCCGTCAGTAATGCTTAGCCTCACCGAGTTCCCAGTGACTGTCTGCTGCTGCACAGCTTCATAAGAGCAATCTTTCACTGTATTCAGAAAATGTGCAGGACCTGATTAGCCTGATTAACAAGAATACATAGGAAAGTATGAGGATTTATGCTTTCTAATAACGCTGTTTTCACAATATTCTCTCCGTTACATGATCAGCTTTAGCTCAGTGAGGGCCAGTCGCTGTGCTGCTTCAGCCTGGCCTGATGAAGAAGTGATGAAAACGAGTTCATTAGGACACAGATGTCCCTGGATCAGTGAATCGTTCTGATTCTGAGGGTTACTTTAATAAAACATTCAAGTATCTAATGCAGATGTTTGCTTTTGGCAGTCTCTTCCCAAAGGGGCTTCACATTTCTGCAATACAAAGACACTAAACGGTGACAAAGGTAGAATTACTCTTCCTTGTATTGGCTGTTGTCTTTTTTGTCATTTGAGGCTCAAACATGGACCTTCATCTCCACTGGAGACGTCCAAATGATTGGAGAAGAAATAATGTGAGACGCTGTTGAAGCAAATGTCTGAGGAGAGCGCCGGATTGTTGCGTCCGCGTTCTGCTGCAGGAGCTTCTTTAGAGGGAGCTCTTCTCTTGGACTCGCCGGGTCATAAAACGTCTCATTAGAAACAGAAAGCATGAAGTGAATGTCATGAATCATCAGACATGACAGAAGAAGCGGAGTCTGGGAAAAAGAAAACACGGCTTTTTAATGTCTCAGTGAGCACATAAACAATGTCTCCTTCAGCTTGTGATGACATTTAGAAGTGCTGAAAGTAATCCGGTAACAGTAGAGCGAAGAGGACAGAAAGAGGATCCTCCAGCTCACAACTGGTAGGTTCTTAAGGAAACGGATCAGACCGGAATATCTTTATCCTCCCAGAAATGTTATTGTTTCACTGAAGCCCCAACCCAACCACAAGTATTCTGCTGTCCTCAACAATGCAGCTTTTCTGCTCCATGCTTTTGTATGTAAACTCTCTTTGGAAACTTATTCCTCCAAGTTGTTTGTCTAACCATGTCCCCCTCCCGGCCTGGGGGTTTAAAAGCTCTGAAATCGCAATTCTGAGAGGAAAACTCCAACACCAGCAGTTTGCAGCAAACACACATAAATCAAAACATCTGTTCCTGCAATTCCAGCAAGACGGGATTCTTAATATTCTAACGGAGGACAGTATATATGTGCATTTATATATATATACACACATAGTTTCTGAAGAGCGGTGGGAGTTCATTGGGTTGTGCCCATGGACTGTTTGCATGGAAGTAAGCAGGCACTCATTTCCCATCATGCCTCTGCTTACACTCTTCCCTGCTAGCTTACAGCCCCTCACAACCCCTAACCTCACGTTAGCGGTGGAACAAATATGGGGATCAATATCGTTTCTATCCAGTCGTACAGTTTAGATCCAGATTCCAGCTCAGACCAGGAAAACAAAGACGTACACGGATCTATTTTTCTGCAAGTAGATTATAGTTTGTACGTAACCACAGGCTTTATCCAACAGCATTTTTTCATCGGCTCCTGATTCATCATGATTTGAAAAAAGAAATACTCAGAAATTCAGTTTAATCCTAACTTTCTTTACACATGTCCTCTATCATGAGAAAAACTGACATTTTTAAAACACCAAAATCCCAATTTTCTTTAGAGTGGATCTTTGCACTTTAATCTTGACTCCAAGTCAAATAAATCATTTTTACAGGATTTCAAGAGTTTCATTTGCATCTCTTTGCTTTCTGGGAAAACTAAATACAAGGCAGCAGGAGGCCGGACCAGAAGACCAGCTTCCTCCTCATTCTGTGCTGTCATTCTTGATGCATGTCAAGCCGCCCAGTCACGTGTCAGAGACCCAGAAAGTCTTTGAGCTTTTGACTAAAAGAAAAAGAAAGCTGCAGTCGACAGACAAAAGTCTGGAAGCTTTACTCCAAATACAAAATTGTTGCTGCTATTGACAGACTGTAACAACAGTAACCAGCTTTCTAATGTTACGAGGAAGCTGCTAATAGTTTTGTTCAAACGGTGGATTCACGTTTATTATTATATTTATAAAACATTTTAATAAAAAAGGCAGAGAATCAATCTGACAGCTGTAATGAAGCTGCAGTAGTGCACACGCTATGGGGGGTGGAGCTAAATTGAGCTGTCTGCTATTAGAAATCCAACAAGGAAGCTGATCCTTATTTTATTTTGGAATGGGGACCGACATGAATTTTGCACAATAAAAATCACCAGTGTTATCTAAAAATTGAAGAAAATCCGCGGTTCTATGCAAAAGTCCCGCCAACCAACGTTGCGGAAGGTGAGCAGTTCAGAGTGAACAGACACGCAACCACTTGTGATCAGCCGACCTGAAATCCAGCTGGATAAAAATTCTCCCCCCAATTTTTTTTTTTTACAACTTTCACAAAAACAATAAAGAAAATGTATGAGAAAAAAAGATGAAAAAAAAAACAAAATTCCAGGAAAAATGTCAAATAGACAGCAGTGCTCTTAGGAGAGAAATTCTTATTTTTGGGCTGCCTGGTGTGACATTAGCCTGGATTTTTTTTTTATTTATTTTTTTTCTTTTTCATTAAGAAACCTGTTGATTAGTTTGTTGACAAATGTTATTCTTGTTGTTTTTTTTTTATAAAATCACACCTAAAACTTTCATTCTATGTTGTAAAAACAGTTTGTTAGACATTTTTGGGGTTTCTACAGAAAAATTAATCCAATTTTTACCAGATGGAATTTTCTGTTTTTGCGTGATCTTATGTCTGGTGTGTGAATATAACAGGAGAAAGGACTAAATAAAGGTGGTGTCACATAGGAGAGGTTGTGCTGATTAAAGTAAGCAAATAAACAAGCAGGTAGTCTTTCAAATCTGAAACTACAGAAAATTCAAAAGTAGACAAAAACTGAGTTTTAGACCCTATAGGTTCCAAAGGGTTAAAAATAAATGTTCAATTTTGTGTGTGATTTCATATTATGATTATTTGCAGATAATAAGTGGCTGCAAAATACTGTAGCTAAAAAAATCAACTGTAATTAATCGTGATGAATATTTTCCAGATTTGCGATTAATTAGTTTGTTTTTTTAATCGATTCCTGGCCCTAGTTTTTACATAAATGTATCCCTTTGTAAACCCAAAGGGATACATTTATCCCAGCTAGTGTTGGGTACACCGGGAACAGGTTTCTGGTCTGTTGCAGGACCTGTAGGACAATCATCAGTTTACCTGTGAAGCATGTTTTTGCACTGTGGCAGGAAGCTGGAGTTCCTGTAGAAAACCCAGACAAACACGAGGAGAACACACATCTTCAGGGAATTCAACCGCAACACCACCGTGAAACTCTATCAGAATCTATAGAAATAAAGTAAAGCATCTATGTTAAGACATGTATTAACTTCTTTTGACTTCTTTAAAAGAAGAAAAACTTTTTAAAATAAAAAAACATATATTTTTTTTCTTAATTTTATTTGTAAAACAAAATAATACATAGTAAATCCTAACTGAGCTGCTTGCTTTTTATTATTTTGTACAAAAACTGTCCTGTGGGGATCACTCATAAAAAAGTAAGTTTGATTTTATTAAGAGATGATTGTGTTTTGATGATTAATGCTTTAGTCTTCCGAGATGCCTCGGCTGTGAGCATGACATCATCATCATGACATCATCTTCGTGCTCGGGTTGATGAGCTCTGCTGTTGGAGCTCCAGTCGTCCTCTGGTTGCTCTGCAGGTTGTTTGTTCTCCGTTCAGGGAAAACGTTTGACATCATCTCAGACTGAGGAGGACATCATCCTCTCTCTCATCAAGACAGGAGACATTCAGTCACCGTTTGTGCAGTCCAACAGTGTTGTGGAGCCTCAGCTTCTCATTATGAAAGGTTGTGGTCTGTTTTTAGATGTTTGAACTCTCCTCCTCAGAAAATGCTTCATAAAATCAGAAATCGTCGTGTTCCAAAGCAAGGTCGCTCTTCCTTCAGGAGCAGCATCTGTGTGTTCCAGATTGATTGACAGCTGATTTTTGGACAGAGCAGACAGACACGCCGCAAAAACCCTGAGCAGAATAAATGTGCATGCCTTTTTGAAAGCGGGAGTGCAGATTAAAGCCCCTCCAGCCCCTGAGTCATAATTTGCCTGTTTTTCTGTGTGAGCCGTGAGGTTTGGGTTGCACTGAGTGCAGTGTTTTTGATATTCAGAGGTGTTTTCTTCCCTGCAGCTCCGGTTTGAAATGACCCCCTCTGCTGTAACTAAATGTGGGTAGAGTTGGGGGTGTTTGGCTCTGGGGAGGTTTTCTCACTCTCAGATTAATCAAGAGCAGACTGGGGCCCTGAGGCGAGGCTGGGGCCGACACCAACTGACGCCTCTGCTCTGCTGAGAACTAATCCTTCAGGCAGCGTCACTGCTTTCCCCTCAAAGGAGGAAAAAAAGCTCTCATGATTTCAGTTTGCAGGAGCCTTCACTTTTGATGTACTTCTCCACCTCCGAGGGTTTCCATCTTTATGCGTAAGCCTCCCGTCCAAACTCATGCTAACGGAGCGTGTCCACCCACAGATCATCCTGCACTCCATGCACAAGTACCAGCCGCGCGTTCACGTCATCAGGAAGGACTTCAGCAGCGAACTGTCTCCCAACAAGCCGGTGCCCAGCGGGGAAGGAGTGAAGACCTTCAGCTTCCCAGAGACGGTCTTCACCACCGTCACCGCCTACCAGAACCAGCAGGCAAGCAGCCCCCTCACACACTCAGGAGACAAACGGGCTTTTGTAAAAAGCATCAGAGCTGAACTTTCTTGTTACTTAAAGTGTTGTTTTTCAAAACTCTCTTTTCTTCTTTACCGGTCAGATCACCAGACTAAAGATTGACCGGAACCCGTTTGCTAAAGGATTCCGGGACTCGGGCCGCAACAGGTACGTCATGTAACTCAGGAAGTTCTATCAGTACGAGCAAACCAGGATGTGCCTGCTTAAAAAACTTTAGAGATTTTATCGGAGCGTCCGTGTCAGGCGGCCGTCAGCAGCACTCAGAATCTGAGCAGTGGTCCACACACACAAAGGCTTTGTCCAAATTCCCACCCCAACCCCTAACTACTACTATGCTACTATAAGTAACTCAGACACCATGCTCACTACTTTTCTTTCTTTTTTCTAAATGCCAGATATTACGTCACCAGTTTCACCCAGTAAAAATCGAATCAACACGAACATTTATGATGTGTATTTCTGACTCCCCTCTGTTCTGATGATCAAAATGTGGACAGTTTGTTAAAAAATTACTTTTTTTTCCCCACAAAAAATGTTTGACTGCAATGCATTGTGGTCCATATTCACTAATGAAGTGAGTATTTATACACTGATTTTTTTGCAAAGACATTTGGGAAATTTCTAGTGCACTCGATTTTGGGACTGTAGATTCTGACAGCACTACCACATGGTGAATGTACTGTAATGTGACTAGAGAAGGAATTCGGACACAGCCCATGGACCAAAAAGAAAATGTGTCGAAGAGCTTAACGCTAACATGAAGCAGCTGCGCTAATCGGAAGTGGAATCCAGGTGTGAAGGACTGACAGGAAGTTAACAGCAGACATCCCAAGGTTGGACATCTTTAATGAAAAAGCAATAAACTCTCAAATCTGTTCTTTGTGAGTTCTCAAAACATGGAAGAAAGAAGAACAATAAAAGTAAAATATACACGTTGTTTTTTTAAGCATAAAGTTATTGTTGAAACTACAGTTAATTGTCATTAATCATCTGAGCTTGAAGGCTGACCGTCTCGTATTAACCAGAGGACGGAAAAATTAAATTTAAATTCTTTAACGTCTCGATGAGGCCTGAGTCAGCAGCCTCTGCACCCCGCAGCGGCTCTCTGTCTGCCGGCATGTCCAGTGAGTGAGCTCCACAGCAGGATCGAAAACCGCCAATCTGTCCAGAGTGCGTCCCGCCTTCACCCCAAAGTAACCGGATGAACTCTGCAAACCTGCGGCTCCGACAGGTTAGGGAAATAGATGGCAGTTTTGCACTAGTATT
Organism: Oryzias melastigma; assembly: GCF_002922805.2. Taxonomy (NCBI): domain Eukaryota; kingdom Metazoa; phylum Chordata; class Actinopteri; order Beloniformes; family Adrianichthyidae; genus Oryzias; species Oryzias melastigma. The sequence continues at coordinate 12,682,940 of NC_050532.1, forward strand.
CTACCCGCTGATCAAGTCACTGAAAACGTCATGTGCCCAAAGCTGAGTCCCTGATTAGCAGATGTGACGCGGCGACCTGTCAAACTTCAGATATTTACATTTATGAACCGCTGCCCAATTCTCGCTTTGTCCTTCAAGTCGAGTTGCTGCCATACCTTCACGCCGCACTCGTTGCTCAGACTTCAGATCGCCTTATGTCACGTCTGTTCCATTAACTTAACTTTGAAACTGGCCGTCTACGCCGTGCGACTCGCATTCGGTGTGGATGCACCTTTGGTGTTTTACCAAATTTTGTATCTCCTGAAATCCTGTGATGTCGTTTCCTCAACATTCTCAATTCCCCGGTCTCCTCAGAAATCCAGGTCACCATATTTACATCTCTGCATAAAACGGCTGTTATTAATGTGAATTCTGATGAGTCCAAATGTAAAGCTTGAGGGTGAGGAGCTCTACCTGCTGCCACGAGGTTCATGGTCTGTCTCAGCTGACAGAAAAATGGGTGAAATAAATCTAAAAAGAAATTCTACAGAGGAATCAGTGATAAATCCACACCTTTGCAATGTTTTGTAAAATCCCCAAGTTAAATTCAGTTCAATTTTATTTATATAGCCCAAAAGGCGTCAAAGGAAAACTTGGAGTTTTCCAGGAGGCCGTCCTGCCAACAGCTGCAGGCTCCTGGAGAGTTTGTTCTTCTCTGTGACCTTCTATATGGAAATAGAGGTCTGAATATAGCCCACTGTAACGTGCTACTCCACATAAAAACAATACTGGCAGAGCTCCTCACTAGACTTTCTCCTCCGTTTGGTCTTGTAGGAGTCTAGTGTTAAGCTGCTCCTTTATCCCCCAGTGAGTCGGTCATGAATGAACGTCTTTGGACCAACAGCTTTGGTCAAATGGCCTATAACTGATTTCCAGACTCGCCGGGAAAAGAAATGTCCACAGTGGGCTAGGTATGAGTTTTTAATGACGTGTTTTGAGCACTGGCACGGGAGACAGTGACCAGCTGTTGGTTCACCACTACAGTTCTGCTTCTTTATGTTCTTTCATTTGCCAAAGTGACAAAGTGGAGACTGTGTTTACATTTTGTGGAAGCTAATAGTCAGGGGATATGCCCCTTCCTAACTATTTTTTTAACATTCAGCCTCATAAAAACATCAACATTTCAACACATATTTAAGATCCGCTCCGAGCTCAAAGGCCATAAAGTGCAGGTGGAACAATGTCTTGTGTCAGAACCTTTGAGCAGGACGTCTAGACATCTTCAGGGTTACAAGTCAGAGCACTAAGGTGGTTATTAACACTGTCTGGAGGCTTTTTTTAATGCGTCGTTCTCAAACTTTAGGTTCTTTCCGTTGTGGGCCTGTTATCTCACCCTCTCACTGGGCTGTGCTCTCATGTTTCCACAGTAGTGGGGGCAGTTTCTTTATTTCTAAATAAACCAGCATATCAGAACATCATTCCTTTTTCATTCAACAGTGAGTTCCAACCAAAATCCGGCTGGTTGCAGCATCCTGCAAATGTGGCCTGGCACCAATATTACACCTTACAATAATGGAAAACAAGAAGAGATTTGAAATAAATCTGTTTTTAACTTCTTTAGTTAGTTTTAATGTTATTTTGAAACAGAACAATAACATATTCTGGAACTCAAATGTCCCTCTTTTAAACTCGTAAGCAAGTGAATCACAATTGCAAGTCTCAGAATAGTTGGAACAGACTAGAGGATACAAATGAATGAAAACAGAGAAGCATAATTTGGAAAAACTAATTAGATGAATTTGAATCAGGCCTGTAACATGTAAAATGTTAAAAAGTGATCACATTTACTTAAAATGAAAGATTTTACAGAAGTGAAACATTAAAAGGCAAGGCACGTTTTTTTATATAGCACATTTCATGCACAGAGACAGTTCGAAGTGCTTTACAAAAAACATTAAAATAAACAATTAAGAAAATAAGATTAAAAGAAGTAAAAGAACTGAATTTAAATCAAGCATAAATAATTGGTGTGGATGTAAACTTTTGAATACATATCAATCAAATGCAGCTGAGAACAGGTGAGTCTTTAACCTGGATTTAAATACACTGAGTGTTTCAGCAGATCTAAGGTTTTCTGGAAGTCTGTTCCAGATCTGTGGTGCATAGAAGCTGAATGCAGCTTCTCCATGTTTAGTTCTGACTCTAGGAACTGATAAAAGACCGGATCCTGATGACCGGAGAGGTCTGGCTGGTACATACTGGGTCAGGAGGTCAGTCATGTATTTTGGTGCTAAACCATTCAAAGCTTTATAAACCAGTAACAGAACTTTAAAGTCTATCCTCTGACAGACAGGTAACCAGTGTAAAGACCTCAGAACTGGACTGATGTGGTCTACTTTCTTGGTCCTTGTGAGAACCCGAGCAGCAGAGTTCTGAATAAGCTGCAGTTTCCTGATGGATTTTTTTGGTAGTCCTGTAAAAACACTGTTACAGTAATCAAGTCGACTAAAGATGAAAGCATGCACTAGTTTCTCCAGGTCCTGCTTAGACATCAGATCTTTAATCCTTGAGATATTTTTGAGATGATAATAGGCTGATTTAGTGACTGCCTTAATGTGTTTATCAAATTTAGGTCTGTGTCTATCACTACACCCAAGTTTCTGGCCTGGTTGGTAGTTTTTAGTTGAATAGATTGAAGCTCTGTAGTGACGTCTAACCTTTTTTCTTTAGCCCCAAAGACAATAACCTCAGTTTTGTTTTTGTTTAATTGAAGTAAGTTGTGACACATCCAGTCATTAATGTCCTCAATGCATTTACCAAGAGCCTGTACAGGGCCTCGGTCTCCTGGTGTCAGTCTAATATATATCTGTGTGTCATCTGCATAGCTATGGTAACTAATGTTGTTGTTCTTTATAACCTGGGCCAGGGGGAGCATGTAGATGTTAAATAGAAGTGGCCCCAGGATGGAGCCTTGGGGCACTCCACATGTAATTTCTGTTAGTTCAGATGTGAAGTTACCAATTGACAAAAAATATTTCCTGTTTCCAAGTACGTTTTGGACCAGTTTAGTACTGGCCCAGCAGGAGAATCTCGTGACGACACAAACCTTGAATGGATGGTATTCAGGTTTTTAGACAACACTGGATGACTCATAAGAATGATGGTGACAATGACATCAGAACATTAGAACTTAGAAGCATATATTGGGAGAACACAGGTCACTTCTATTTGCAGATTATGCCTAAAGCTCTGTTGTTTGACCATGCAGGGCCATCTATACTATAATAAACATGTTTAATTCCTGAAATTATCGTTTAAAACAGTTTATGTGTTGCCCTCTACAGGTTGAAATGAGGTACTACTGTTGAATTTTGTGATTGGTCAACTGGTGTAAGTCCAAGAAGTTTCACGTCATCACGCTCTGAGCTCAAGTATAAAAGCTCCGCCCATCTTTGAACACTTGAAAACGCTCGAGAGTTTAAGCTCACCAAAGCAATAATAAAAAGATCTTTTAGTTACTTCAAGCTAAACTCACTGTCAATCACATACCCAGACCACACCTCCTCCACTTAGCCCACCTCCCCTAGCCCTGCCCCCTTTTTTGAAATTTTTAAATCTGGGCTGAGAGTGGAGTCAGCCTCCAACTGTCCTGTTTGGTTATCCTTTAAGAGTGGAGAGACCTTTTCAGAACTTACAGGAGTCTAAGTCATTCTGGAGTAGAAGTCGCACTGTTGGGATCCACTTCCTCTTTTAACACGCGTCAGATTCAATGCTCAGTGGTTGTCCAAAAATGTCTTTATAGACGCCCCAGTCATACGTAGGAGGAGCTACTATCAAGTTTTTAGACTGATGGCTATCTATGGCTGATCTATGGCTGATCTATGGCTGATCTATGGCTGATCTATGGCTGATCTATGGCTGATCTATGCCTTTTACGCTGCAGGAGCTTTGTCTGAATGATGGCGCTTTCAGCGGTACTTCTGCCTCTCTGAAACTGTTTTTTGTGACTTCCTGTCCTGCATTAGTCAAAGGAAGGAAAAAATAAAAAGAATAATATTGTCTGGATGCAAATAGGAAAAATATCTTAAACGACCAGAAGGAGATCGATCAGGTTCTCTTCCTGCATCATCATCAAAACCACTTAAATATGTCCATTTAGGAATCCATTCATCTTATTTTTATGGAGGTTTTTACTTTCAACAATTATCATTTCATTTACACACGCTGACAAATTAAGGCAACTTTTTTTTCTGAAATCCTGAAAGTGCCAAAAATATTGATTGCTCTAAACGTCCAAGTATCTTCTTCAGAGGAAGATATTGTGACAGGCAGGACATGTGAGGACTTCCCTTCATCTGAGGACGCCTCACCATCAGCTGCTCTAAAGGATCTTCTTTTTTTATCACTTTGGATTTTTACAGAAAACTCCAATGTTGTGGAGTTCTGTTAAAAGCATCTCCTGCTTTGTTTTCTCCTCTTCTGCCTTTCTTTCCCATTTTTCACTTGAGCCATCCCATCATTATGAGTTATCATATATAAGTCTGTTGGGGGAGAAAGAAGATGTGTTGGATCAGCAGCACATGAAAGAAGCCCCTCATCTGGTCCGCATTAATCACACAAAGATATTTGAGACATATTTTTTCATTTTTCAAACAATAGGCAGTTTGATTTATGAACTGGCATTAGAATTCCACTGCAAAAAAGTTACAGATGAAGGAGGAAAAGAGCATGAGATGCTTGTCAGGAGAGGAGGGGGAAATGAATTTATCCTCACGTACAGGTTCCTGCCCTGCAGCGTTCCTTCAGTCTGCACAACAATGTGAGAATTTAGGCTCAAAACTCAATCTTAAACATTCTTACACCTTTGCTGTCTATTTTATTTCAGGCTTAAATATTGCCATTAGGATTCAGGTCTAATTTATAATCTGCTCCTTTTCTACATTGGCTGAAAAGTCACTTTGGTGAAGAACATCAATCTTGAATGAGAATTTTTCCTTTCTGGATAAAACATGAAAAAACAAAAGTACATTAAAAGTAGGAGTACTTTCGATATATTTGTGCTGATAATCTCACCACAAAATCACACATAAAAAAAGGGTCTATATTTTTAGAAAGTGATTTTATGTCTCTTGTGTAAATTAAGTCAGTTAAAGTTTTTTTTTTTTGTCTTTTGCTTAGAAGATTTGAAAATTAATTTCAGAGACAAAAAGTAAAGTAAAACAAAAAAGTAAAAGAAGAAAGTAGCACCAGCAGTACTTTGCAGAGGTTTGCTATGAAAGCATCAGGAACAGGAATGACTCTCCCTGCACTTCATTGTGTATCATGATGCTGCAGACAGTCAAACACTTGGCCAAAATTTTCCAGAATTTCACATCCCAGCCAGCAAAGTTAAGCTGGCCCCATGTGGTTTAAAAACGGGCAGAAAATGTAGGCTCCAAACGGGCTTGTCCACAGTTTCTGTGGTGGTCCCACCTGTGTTTGCCCTCATTGGCTTAAGTGGGGATTCAGTGGGTTAGCTTGTAATGCTAGTCGGCTCCTCGGTGGACAACGTAACATGCTAGTGAGTTCCACTGTAGCAAGCTAGAGAGCTACTCTGTCCCCATGGAAACTGTGGACAAACCCATTTGGGGCCCACATTTTCTACCCAAATGGGGCTCACTTGGCTTTGCTGGCTGGACTTTTAACCCTTTAACACCTGAGGCATCACCGATGACGCTTAAACAAAAAACCTTTAACATACTGTAACTTTCAAACTGTTAACACGATAATTCCAGCAGATTTTGAATCTGCTGGAATTATCGTGTTAACAATTAAAAAATGACTGCAGATCCAAGAACGTAAACACTGGAGCTCCTGTGTTAAAGGGTTAAATGCAGGTTCTTAAGTAAAAGTTTTCACAAACCAAAGTGTGAAAAGAAGCTGCAGATTCAAAACTAAACCTCCACCTTCAGAGGAAACGTTCCATCCAGAGCTCATCCTGAGTGACGGCAGTGCTGTGTTGTGTCTGTGACAGGCTTTACGGCCCATTAGAGCGACTCCGCTCCCTCATTGGCTGTTCCTGCTGCGGCAGGGGCTGCAGGAATGAGCGCAGTGACGGGGGTGTCTGGGTAAATTAGCGTGGCGCACTAACGAGCTGCTGCGCTCTGGGAGTTAGCAGCCCTAAAATAACAGCAGTGAGGGTGACGGGCGCAGGTTTCCCTGGACGGGGCGCGCTGGAGTAAATCACGCAGGGGAGAGAAGCACGAGCGGATTGGAAATGAAACGTCCCTCAGATTTATGTGCGCAGTAAAAACCTGCAGATTCTTAATGGTCACGGTTTCCTCCAACCAGACTGCAGCTTCCTGCCTCTCTGTTGTGCTCAGACTCCAATCTTCAGGTTTCTCAGTTTGTTTGGACAAATTACTTCCTTTACTTTGTTTCTTTCTGGCTCCTTATTTACCGACTGGTTGCTTTTGCTGTAGATTAGCAGATTCAATTACTTACATAGTATATTTACTAAATATGTAATAATGTCAGAAAAATATGACAAAACTGAAAAAAAATGACTATAATTTCAACCGCATGAAAAGTTAATGTCATGAATTGTCCACACCTGGATAGCTTGAACAAAAATCTCTATTTGATAAAGATAATTGAGATTTTTAAATGTGATTTACAACAAATCAGACTTGAGCCTGTTGAGAACAGCCAATGCTGAAAAAGACAAAGCTGTGTTAAGAAAATGAACTCTGAAAACCAAAACAAGAGTAAAAGAAAGTTTAGATTTGTAAATTCTTCCTCTAAAGTCAATAATTTTTCACTTTCATGATTATCAGCCTTGCTATTTTATGACTCCCCTAACCCCTCTCCTTCCCCTGTCTCTCCCTCAGGACTGGCCTGGAGGCCATCATGGAGACGTACGCCTTCTGGAGACCGCCAGTGAGGACGCTGACATTTGAAGATTTCACCAGCATGCAGAAACAGCAAAGTATGTAAATGAAGATTCTCCTTTTGAAACCCATCCTCCAGCCTGTCTTGTTCACTTGTAATTTTCAGCCTGTTTTCTTGTTCAGTTGAGTCTGATTTCTGAGTAGAACCAGATGGGAAAAGCTGGAAGTCATAAAAGAGGACAAGCTTGTTTAAATCAGAGGGAAAGAAATCCACCTGACCAACATTTTACCAGCTCCGCTTATGCACACCTGAAACGAAGACAACAGAAATCTGAGTAAATATGTCTGAAGAGCCTCCAGTGGGAATGAAGATTTGCAATGTAGTTCACTGATCCTAAAAGCTGAAAACACTGAAGCTGATAGCTGGAGATGCCAGAGCTAATATCTGAAAACCCTGAAGCTGAAAAAGCTGGAGCTGATAGCTGAAAACCCTAAAGCTGAAAACACTGAAGCTGATAGCTGAAATTGCTGAAGCGGATAGCTGAAGATGCCAGAGCTAATAGCTGAAAACCCTGAAGCTGAAAACGCTGAAGTTGATGACTGAAAATGCTGAAGCTGATAATGCTAAAGCTAATAGCTGAAAACCCTGAAGCTGAAAACGCTGACGTTGATATGATGCAAAATGCCAAATTAGCCTAAAAGAACTTAAAAGAAAAAAACGTAAGTTAGCCAAAACAGCTAGCATGTAGCTGAAATATTAGCTAAGCTCCAAAATAGTCTAAAAAATCTTAGTAAATGCCAAAATAGTCGAAAAAGTTAGCAGAATTCAAATTTGTAGAACTTTAAAACTAACTTTTTAACATAATTATGTATTATAAAAAGGCAGGAATATTATTCCAGAATAAATCAACTTAAACCTTAAATAACTTTCAATATTTTACTCTCCATAAAAATATATTTTGTCAAAATTATACAAGTTATAAATGAGCGCAAGATAACATCGGGCCACTGATAACAATAAAATAAAATGCTGTGGAGGGCCGGATAGGGCCAAAGTCAAAGCTTGGGCCTTGAGCTTGACATTTGTGATTTAGAACCTTTGCACATTTGTCTCCTGCCCTGAATGGAAGGCAGTTCTTCCCTGGTTAAAGCTGGTCATTTCTTCTCTGGATATTCTCCATGTGACTTTCAGCACACACTGCAGCAGCTTGTCCTTCACTTGAGCTTGGCCATGTGCTGCTGCTCTGACAGCTCCGCCTGCAGAACTTTTCACATCACACTGATTCAAATGAAATAAAGTCCTTTCATACACTTTTACGGCCTGCAGTCAGCATTGTTCAGACCTCCTCTGTCAGTCTTGACTCTGACCTTGCAGGTCTGCATCATCTGTGTGGAGGCTCACACGTGTTTATGACCCCCAAACTCCTCTGCAGTCATTAGGAATTAATTAAGCTGCCGTTAGAGTCTCGGTGTCACCCCGTAAAGACACTGAGCTGTTCTGCAGATAGTGGAGTGCAGCTCAGCCCTCACGACGACAGACATCGCTTCCCATTCAACTAATCAAGTGTTCTCCCTCGGCACCAAAGCGCCTGAGCTCTTCTTACCAGAGGAAAACATGACATCACTAAGCTATCTTCCCTTCGTCTTCTGTTTATTACTCTTCCTCCCCCTCCAAGCTCCTTGAGCAGAGCTTATAGTGACATGATCAAAGGCATATGCAGCAGAATCAAACTCCCAGCCAAACCAGTTCTAGATTGTTCCGTTATGCCTGCTCCTCAGTCTGGTTTCAAACTGAATTTCTCCTGCAGCAGTCTGAACGCCGGCCAAAGTCTCATTAATAGAAAAACATCTGACTGATATACTCGGGCTATTCTTTCACTAAATGCCTTGACTCACAGATTTCAGCCGGGCCAAGAAAGTTCACCATCGGATCATACATGTACACCTGTGTGCGAGCAGCACTGTTGATCAGACCAAGACCAAACTGAATGTATCTACCTGCAGCAGAGCCATCCATGACCGATCAAAGCCTGCAGTCAGTCTGAAGTGAACAGTCAGAAAAAGTAAATGCAGCCTAAAGGGTAACCAAACAGGGAAGTTGGAGGCTGACTCTACCACAGCCGAAATGTGAACACCCAGTCAGAGGGGTGGGGCTTGGGGGCTGGACTGTTATCATCACTGGAGCTGCAGATCATGACATGAGATTTCTGAAACTTACAGAGTTTGACCAATCACAAAATTGAACTGTAGAACCTCGATTCAACCGGTAAGGGCCAGCACACTGACAGTTTTTGACTATCCTTTCAAGAATTAAACAATTTTATTTTAATTTATCAAAAATTTGGCAACAACCAACAGACAGCGCTTTTAAAGCCCCATTTATACAGATCAACAGACAAAAAAAAGATTATTTAGGGTTTGGTTACCTTTTAAAGCCCCCCTATGACCATTGTTTTATTTTAAAAAAAAAAACGTTCCCAGTAGTGTTTTAATCATAATTATGAAGTCTTTTACCAAAATCCCACAACCTAAATATCTTAAAAAGCCATTTTTCATGTTGATCTGAAATTTTTTAAAATCTCCGCTGTGGGGGCGGGGCTTTTAGTGTCCCGCCCCTGATCCCCCCCTGTCTGATTATGATAGCTCCGTGTCTCTCTAGCATAAATCTTCACCGGTGCTACATTAAAACATCCATCAATCTGGGTAATGTCCAGCCGTATGGTTCTGATCCGGATGTCAGCTGGGACGAGGAAGTGAAGATCTTCATGGACAGAACTTCCTCCAAAATCCTGATTCTTTGTCCTTCCAGTTCACCAAAGACTCTTTTAGCTAATTCTCCAATGTTTATTGACTGTGATCAATACATTCAATCATTGGTTTCTCAGAGTTCTTGATAAAATAATCAAAGCTAAGATCAAAATGCTCTTTCATTGATTTACAATCCTTTCCAACTGCGGTCGTGGTCACATCAAGAAGCTCCGTGGAGTCTGGTGGAGATTTTCCAGCAACTTTAACGAGGTTATAGTTTCGAATGGTAAAAGGTGAAGTCAGTATGTACACCGCCTATTTTATCCTTATGATTTTGCACTTATGGAGTTCAAAAGAAAAATACAGGAACCAACCTTCTTCCAACTCACAGCATCAATGGTTACTCTCAGCTTACCTCCTTTAATTGGGATTGGCCCCATACCTGAAGTAATTTCAATACGGAGAGAAAGTGGGAAATGTTGTTGCAATTTTATCAAATCCCTTTAGTGTCTTCAGTGACTACTTTTAGCAAAAAGCATTCACACTAGCACTATTGCAGTTAATGCAACTTTTCTAGGTTAATCTTGTTATAATCCCAGAAACTAATGAAGGACAGAAGCTGCACAATTCATGAAGAGTTTTGTAAACTATCATCTCAATTGTCTTTATTTTTAGTTAGTTTAAAGCTAAAGATGGTTAAGATGTGTGCTTTACATTCAGTTTAGTCTACTAATCTGAAAAAATAATTGGTGATTAGTCGACTATTAAACTTATTCTTTGTAGTTCTGGGCCGCAGAAATCTTGTATGCTAGCGATAACCTTGGATCTAGTCAAGAGAGCCTAGAGCCCAGACGCTGATGGTGGTTAATCCTATTTTACAGATATAGCCCAATCTTATTACACAGTTGTCTCAATGGGCTTTGCACCTGTATCTAAACAGAAAACATACAAGTCAGACACAAAATAGAGACAGCTAGATGTTAAACAGACTAAACCAAGCTGGGAACCTCTGTCCTTAGAACCTCTACCTTGGTCAGGAAAACACAGTTCTACAAAACAAAAACAAAAATGTCCACATGAAGGAGCGATCATCTCCTAGGATGGACAGCCGATGTGCCAGAAATGATGCAGAATGAGTAGCTTATCTAACCCTACAACTACACGTTTGAATAGTTCATGGTCGTTCAGATGGAACTGGGGTCAGCTGGGGTTGCGAGACGAGCCAGAGGAAGAGGTCCAGATCAGGACAGCAACACAGATGATCCGGCTGGAATCTTATTGAATGATTGAAATTTCGCCATAGCTCCACAATTGGAACCAGATGTGAAACCGAACTACACCTCATCCATCGTCTGAAAGGACAGCAAATGACAAACATTCTTGTCCAAAGACTTGTGCTTCACAGTCGTCTCTTCTTGTTTTTTGCAGGTGGCAGCACAGGCACCTCCCCCACCACTTCCAGCACAGGAACCCCTTCTCCTTCAGGTGCAGCACACCTCCTGTCCCCTTCCTGCTCCCCCCCAGCCTTCCACCTGGCTCCAAACACCTTCAATGTGGGCTGCAGAGAAAGTCAACTTTGTAACCTGGGTTTATCAGAGTACCCAGCTTGTGCCCGCAGCAACATGGCGGCGCTGCAGGGCTACGGCGGCCTGGCAGATGGTTCCTATGGACGCCTTCAAGCTGCAGGGGGCGCTGTGGCCTCCGCTCAGTCCTCTGAATCTTTCCTCCCACAAAGGACTTCCTCCCTGATTGCTGCTGGCATGCAGGGCAGCACTCACCCCTCCTTGACCGGCGGCAGCAGCAGTGGGAGCACTGGTGGCAAAATGGATGCATACAGCAGTCAGCTGGGCTCCTTCCCAACCTCTCAGCTTCAGTATGTCATGCAGGCAGGGGGCAGCTCCAGCTCCTCTTCATCTTCATCCTCTGGATCCTCCTCTTCTTCCCACATGTTTGGTGGAAGCCACCACCATGTTCAGCAGGGCTCCTACAACGCCTTCTCCCTCCACAACCCCTACAACCTGTACGGCTACAATTTCCCCACCTCTCCTCGCCTGGCTGCCAGCCCAGAGAAGCCCCAGGGGGGGCTGCTCTGCTCCTCCTCTCCCGCGGGAGCTTTTGCTGAGCGCCAGTATTTGTCCAACGGAAACATGGATGCTATGCACATGATCGGAAACGCCGCCAGCAGTCAACAGGGCGGCAGCTCTTGTGATGGCCGTCAGTATAGCTCTTCTTCTCAAATGTCCATGCACATGGTGTAGAAACAAAGTCAGAGCCCCGAGCTGCTCCTGCTTACTAAAGTCTTTAAGGTGAAGAACACATCTCCAGTTGGTGTGGGGAGAAGCTGGGACATAATCCATCTGTAGGAAAACAGAACAGACTGGTTCAAGCTCTAAGCAAAAGCAACAGAAATCCTGAAGGCAAAGACAGAACTCAGATCAGCAGCAGAACCAGAGCGGGCAGGAGAGCGGCTTGGAAGATGTCACGGTGCAATAATGGAAACAGCTGATTCAGTGGACTTCTGTCATTTAAATGAGACTCGCTGGCCAAACGATCTTCACTGTGATCCACATAGTTTCACTTTACGCAGTAATGAAGGATGTATGATTCCCGGTCATAGGATGGTTCCATGTTCACCCAGGACACACAGTATCCAGTTACTGATGCACTGGTGTCTGCTGTGGTCAGTTTGCTGGGGACATTTTTCATAAAAGCTCAAGCTGACATGAACAATAAACAGTCAATTAATGCCTTAGTCACATACACCCAAACTGATATTGAGCTGTATAGGTGCTGCAGGTTTTTGGGTTGTCCGGGCCATGGATCCCGTAGAGTGGAGCGGCTGCATCTTAAAGGGAGCGCAGGAGTGTCATTGGGGTGGATGTCATTGAAATGGACTGTGCCATTGCGGTAAATATATTGTTAAGTATTTGTAAGGATAATGGAAGTAACATGCCATTTTGACATATTGGTGATGCTGTCCTACAGTTCCCTAACTATTATCTAGCCCTTATTAAGTTATGTGCACAGGCTCCTTTCTAGGGTTGGGCACTGAAATTCGGTTCCAAGTAGGAACCGTTATGAAACCAAAAGAAGCTGCTGCAAACGATCCGCATTTCAGGGCTTAGTTTCAGTTAAGGTCTTTTTGTCAATCACTTCCAGTCTGTTCAGTACTTTAAGTTCTAGAAAATCCTTTTGCTGTGATAGTGGGTGGGCTCATTTAAGACCGCTGATGTGGCAAGCACGTGCAGGGCTCGTACGTCCGGCTGCATTTAACACCAACTAACAGAAGTTTGACAGGTCACTGCGCCGCATCAGCCAATCAGGAATTCAGCTTTGGGCATGCGACGTGCAAATCGGCGGGCAGCCGGTGATGGTGAGGTGATGATGAACCGCCATTACCTCAAAAAACAACAACACCCAAAAAGTCCATTTTTGATGCAGAGGTCTTAAATATACGTCAATACGTGACCTCTTGGCAATGAAAATGTGTTGATTTGGGAAGATGTAGGCATTATTCTTTATTAGCCTATTGAAGTACCAAAATTGGCAGGAACCAAAACCAAAGAACTGCTTTGTCACTGGAACTGAATAAAACCCAATCAGTGCCCAACCCTATACCTTACTAATGCCACACCCACAAGATGTGCAGTGTTCACGTGGTACACAAGTGCCCTTAGGACACCCCTAGAAAGTCCACACAAATGACACTCTGATTGTCCAATTTCCTAATTTGCGTGCACTTATCACTGTAACAACACTAACCGGCCCTTTTTTTTAAAATCCGGACGACACGCCTACGTCTCACCTACATCTCCCTTATGTATTATCCCCATGCCTTAAGTGTTAGCTACGACCTGTCACCCGCAGAAAAAAGGTCTATGAACATTTCTACCCTACAGACCCACTAGGTGTACTACAATCTTAACGTTTTGTGGGGACCCCCTGCACGCCTGTACACATTTGCCCATTTTTCACCACCCAAAAGGAAGTTGTGACTAAGGCTTAAGACTGGACAAGACTTCCTCCGCCTGTTCTTCTTATGGACTGGACTAGTTTCACTATTTTTGAGTGAATTATGATTATTGTAACTTATATATATAAATATATATATATATATATATTTGCCAGCCACTTTATTGTCTATACAACTACACGAGGTTAATACATTGTACTAGTGCAATCCACCACAGCAGTATTTGGATTTGAGTCATTTATGTATTTTGCAAAGTTGAAAGAATTTCATTGACATGATCTTACCATTAAAAAAACTGTTCTGGATTGTAATAGATAATGTGGCCAGTATCACACTCACACACACAGATCTACACCTAGACATACACACACATACACCCCCCCCACCCCACATACACACACACCCACACCCATATATATATATGTGTGTGTGTATGGGTGTGTATGGGGGTGTGTCAGAACAAAAACCATAAGCTTAGAGTTTGTTGTGTGTAAAGTTACAAAGTAAGCAATCACAAAAAAGTTTAAAGTATGTTGTGGTGTGTACCGCAGGTGTGTGTATTTAAGAAATGAACAATATAGCAGTTTTACCACCTGGTCTGTCATTAAAATTTGAGAAACGAAAAAAGCCTAGTGAGTTTTTTTCTAAAGCATGGGGTGTCCAAACTTCTTCCCTCAAAGGACCAAAATCTAAATGGGTTTCCGGTCCGCAGGCCAAATACGATAATTTTTTGCATGTCATGAAATAAAAGCTGAAAATAAAAGAATATGGTTTAATTTATTATTTTGAGTCTGTATTTATCAAGGTAATACACATTAGTAAGAATAAAAAGTAAGTAACATTTGTCTTTAAAACCTTTAAATTTAACAGTAAGGCCTCACTGGACATTTTTAATTGAAAAACAAGAGCAAGCTAAAAGAAACGTTCTTCCACAGAAAACATCAAACTGGGATCTTAATGAGAGATGTGGAGCTGCTCTTTGACTTTATCACTGACTCAATGCTGGCCTGCAGCTTACTCACTGATAGAGTTGAAACACCATTCAGTTAAGGGGTTTTAACTAAACTCTCTGCAGCTTCTGTGGCCACCACTTTGCGGGCCAAAAGATGACCACGGGCCCTACTTTGGACACCCAAGGTGTGGGCTGTGCAAAAAGATGCCTGAAACAATCCAGCACATAAATGCTGGGTGTGAGATGCAGGCAGGAAAAGGATACATGGAGCGCCACAACCAAGTGTCTGTAATAATAAACAGGAACATGTGTACAGAATATGGACTGGAAACCCCATAGTCAAAATGGGAATTCTGAAAACAAGAATGGTGAGTAATAATTCTAGAACCACACTGGGGGAACTAGTGAATGACCTGCAGAGAACTGGAACCAAAGTAACAGAGGCTACCATCAGTAACACAATCGCCACAATGCAGGGATTCAAACCTTGCAGTACCAGACGTGTCCTCCTGCTAAAGAGCATCTGAGAACATCTGGATGATCCAGAATAGGATTGGACAGAGGTAACCACAATAGAACTTTTTGGTAAGAACTCTACTGTTTGGAGGAGAAAGAATCCTGAGCTGCATCCAAAGGGTGGAAGCATCATGCTTTTGGGCTGTCTGACGACTGATCCGTGTAAAGGAAAGAATGAATGGAGCCATGTATCGTCAGATTTTGAGTCAAAACCTCCTCCCATCAGCATTGAAGATGAAATGGAGCTGAGTCTTTGAGCAGGACAACGATCCAGAACACACTGTCCGGAGTTTCTCTAGTGGCCCCACCTGTGTTTGCCCACTTTGATTTAAGTAGGGACTAAGTAGATTACCTTACCTTACCTTGTAGTGGCTGGGTGGCTCAGTGGGCTAGGTGAAGGGCTGGCACGCAGAAGCCCTAGGTTCGATTCCCAGGGTTGTCCACTGATCCCCACCCAGATTGGGTCCTTAGTCAAGACCCTTGACGCTGCTGCCTAACTGGGTCCCTGTGCCCCTCAAGTACAGGGTTGTGTCAGGAAGGCCATTGGGCATAAAGCCTCTGCCAAATCACTGATACGAAACAGTGGGTGCTGGTTTCACTGTGGCGACCCCGAAAGGGACAAGCCAAAAGTGAACTACTACTACTACTAGGTAGATTACCTTGCTACGTCGGCCAGCTGTCTGGTGGACAGCATAGCAAGCTAGTGAGCTCCACAGTGGCGAGCTAGTGAGTTCTGCTGTAGCAAGCTTGCGAGGTCCTCTGTTTTGAGCTCATCAACTCCACTGTAGCAAGCTAGCAAGCTAGTGAGCTAGTGAGCTCCTCTGTTTTGAGGTATTGAATTCAGCTGTAGCAAGCTAGCAAACTCCTCTACTTTGAGCTAGTGAGTTCTGCTGTAGCGATCTAGCAAGCTCCACTGCAGCATCCTAGCAAGCTCTTCTGTAGCAAGCTAGTGAGCTCTGCTGTAGGATGCCACTGAGCTCCTATTTTTTTGAGCTAGTGTGCTCCACTATAGCATACTAGCGAGCTCCGCTGTCCATCATGTGGCTGGCTAGCATAGCCAGCTAACCCACTGAGTGTCCACTTAAGCCAGTGTGGGCAAACACAGGTGAGAACACCACAGAAACTGTGGACAAACCAATTTTGGGCCCACATTTTCTGCCTACTTTCAAACCATGTGAGGCCCACTTGGCTTTACTGGCTGAGTAGTAAGGAGCTAAGAGGTGCCATTTACTATTTTAATCCAGACTTTGTTGTTTTCACACCAGCTGACAAAATCCCCCTTCTTGATCCTCCTGTATTTCATCTATCACTTATCTAACGGTGGCTGTCTTCTGAAAACCTCGGTCCGAGTCATAGATAAAGTCGGGTGTGTACAGACTAAAGCGGAAGGGTGATAGGACTGTGCCCTGTGGTGCTCCTGTGCTACAGATGAACTCATCAGACAGAGCCGTGGAGCCACAGTCTGTCAGTGAGGTAGTCGATGATCCACGCAGTCGGTCTCTGGTCCACTCGAGCTGCCTCCAATTTCAGCAGTGCAAGTTGATGGTGGTGTTGAACACACTGGAAGAGTTGAAGAAGATGATCCTCACAGAGCTCGTCGACCGCTCCAGGTAAGAGAAGGATTGGTGCAGCAGGTATATGACAACATCAGCAACTCTCTTTCAGGGTCTGTGAGCGAACTGCAGAGGGTCAAATGAGTTAATCAGTGGGAGGTTATGCAGGATGAGCGATCCTGTTATATGAGCCGTTTGAACATTTGTCAATAAGTTCAACCTTTTGGTGGCTAAAATGTTGGGTTCTGTGCCATGTTTGGATGCACACATCTCCTCTGGGGAGAATATTATTTTATTGTTATTAATGACTCGATGTTATCTTGTGCTCATTTCTAACTTGTATAATTTTGATAAAATATATTTTTATGGAGAGTAAAATATTGAAAGTTATTTAAGGTTTAAGTTGATTTATTCTGGAATAATATTCCTGCCTTTTCATTATTCATATGTATGTTAAAAGTTACGGTACACTAGCTTTTTGGACTATTTTGGCATTTATTAAGAAGTTTTAGACTATTCTGGAGTTTAGATTATATTTCAGCTACACACTAGTTGCTTTGGTTAATTTAGACTTGTTTAAAAAGTTTTTTAGGCTGTTTTGGAGTTACGGTAATATTTACATGCTTGCTGTTTTGGTTAATTTTGGCTTTTTCTTCAGGTTTTTGGGCTAGTTTAGCCTCTTTTTCAGCAGCATCCTGGCTGTTTTGGCTAACCTAAGCTTTTTTTGTTTGTTTTTTAGGCTAATTTGGCATTTAGCTAATATTTTAGTTGGCTATCAGCTTCAGCGTTTTCAGCTATCAATTTCAGCATCTTCAGCTTACAGCATTCACACTAGCGTTATCACAAGCAATGCTATATATGTAGTTCATTAGTTTTAGAATGTTCAATAAATGTTTTATCCTGTTCGGCCTGTGACCTAAGGTGTGGTTTGGATTTTGGCCCCTTTTGTGATTGAGTTTGACACTCCTGTACTAATGTGTCCTTTGTGTCTTTGCTAGAAGATTATTTCCAAAGCCAAAACTGTGAGTCCCAACCAAACTACATCAAGTCAGTGCCCATCTTGGTGGCAAAAAATCACAGACGAAATGCAAAAAATAAAATGGTAATTCAGTTAAACTAAATGGATCAGTTACACATCAATTAAACTGACACTTATATGAGTCAGTGAACAATGTTTCTCTCATAGAAAGTATCAAACATGAAAAATGTGAAGATTGTTTTTAAAA
>NC_050532.1:12700773-12702578 GCF_002922805.2 Oryzias melastigma
GAGGGTAGAAAGCGCTATACAAGTATACGCCATTTACCATTTACCATTTACCATTTCCAAAGCCAAAACTGTGAGTCCCAACCAAACTACATCAAGTCAGTGCCCATCTTGGTGGCAAACAAATCACAGACGAAATGCAAAAAATAAAATGCTAATTCAGTTAAACTAAATGGATCAGTTACACATCAATTAAACTGACACTTATATGAGTCAGTGAACAATGTTTCTCTCATAGAAAGTATCAAACATGAAAAATGTGAAGATTGTTTTTAAAACATTGAAAACTGAACATATTATAAGTCTTAGCATTTAGTTAGTAATTTTACTTTTTAAAAATGTTTCAAATTTTTAACAATTCTAAAATCCTGCTTCAGAAATTAGTAAACTTTGTTCAGTTTTACAGACAATTCTTTTGAAAATGACATCCTAAAAAGTAGCATTCCACCTTTTAACGTGGTGTATCTAAAATGTTTTAATGCAAACATAACATTTCTTTATTGTGTGATTGGTTAGTAAGCAGTCACACTATAGTGACTTTCCTGCTCCTTTCCGTACTTTTTTTGCACCTAAAAACTCAGTCACACTTTCAGGGATTTCATCAATCTTGGTATCAAAACGTTCAGCTCTTTCAGGACATTACTGCTTGTGTTTTTGGTATTCATAAACTACCAAAATACTGAAATATTGAGCAGAATATGCCCTATAGGAAATTTCAAAATTTTCAGTGGGTTAGTAACAAACCTTTAAATTCAGTATATTTATGGGACATGTTTTTATCTTTAATAGTAAGTTTAAAAAAGTAGAGTTTAACTAATATTTTAACAACATGCTAACGTTTTGGGCTAGTTTGCTATCTACTGAAGTTTTTATAGACTAATTTTGATTTTACTTTCTATTTTAGCAACAGGCTAACGTTTTTGATTAATTTAGTTTACTGAGGAATTTTAGGCTATTTTGGAGTTTAGCTACTATTAAAGCAACATGCTAGCTTTTGGCTAATTTGTCATCTACTGACGTTTTGGGGAGCTAATTTGGTGTTTAGCTCATATTTGAACAACACTCTAAATATGTTTTTAAAATTGGGATGTATTAGGGATTTTAAGCAATTTTACTACATTTTTTTAAGAAATTTGGGTCAACTTCAGGGCTCTTTCATAGTTCCTTAATAACATTTTCAGTCTTTTAGCAAATGCAAAATTTACAAATAGTTTTTGCATTTTCAGTAAATCCCTTCAACAATTAAAGTAAATTGCATCATCATTTTCAGCAAAAAGCATCAGCATCTTAAGAGACTGCTTTCAGAAAAAAGCATTCACACAATTATCGCAGGTAATGCAGCTTCTCTAGTTTTATTGTCTTTACTCCTGTGTGACTGTGCGTCTCTGTAGCTCTTTGGTGTCCTGAGATTCTTCGTTCTCAGAAAAACCTGTGTGAGGCTTGTGGACTTTGGTTTTGTCAGTGATGTTATGGTATTGGTCATCTTCTGTTTTGAATTGTCCCTCAGTCACATCAGTTTCAGGTTTGTCAAGACCCACAGCTGTCTTCATTTCTGTTAATTACCATTAGTCTATTTAAGTTTCTGCTGTTCAGCTCTTCCTTGTCATGTCTTTTTCTCTGTGTTTCTCCATGTTTTTGTCATGTTTTAGTACATTTATTCACTGTTCAGTTTCTATCACCAAACCTGGTTTTCCTACATATTTGGTCCTCCACCAACACTTCCTGACCACCTGATTGCACCTTCCTCACATTAAAAACCACCTCAATCATCATTATTTTAAGAAGTCCCCAGTGGGCTTTCAGTCATG
>NC_050532.1:12702589-12721651 GCF_002922805.2 Oryzias melastigma
AAAAAAAAAAAAAAAAAAAAAACCCTGTCCACAGTTGTAGTTCATTAGAAACTTGTCTCTGAGTTGTGGGCGGGACCAATGGCACAGAGCAACCCCAATTTCCCTTCCCATAACTGAGAGCTCTCTGTTTACACTCTCTCAAGTGGCCCTCTTCCTCCGTGTGTGTAGCTCGTCAGGCGGCCCTCTTCCTCCGTGCATGTGGCGTTGGCAGGTGGCCCTCTGAGCGGGGTGTCGACAGGTGATCACTGTACGTTTGGCAGCGACAGCGTCTTCCCCGCCCTGCGCCAATTCACTCCACCTTGTGGCGTTTGAACGTGTTCGCTCGGTCTCTCCATCTCCTTCCCCCTGACTGCTTTTTCTCCCTTGCTGCTCTTTTCGCCCACCTATGGACACAAGTAAAAACCTTCCCCAAAACAGTAACCACGCCTCCCCACAGGTGTACTCAATTAACCCCTACATCAGCCTCCTCTGACATAAAGCTGAATGTGGCAGCTAAAGTTGCTGAAACTGATAGCTTGGTTAAAATGCTGATAGCTGAAAATGCTCAAGCAGAAAGCTTGCTAAAAATGAGCAAAATGCCAAAAAAACTAAAATAAATAAACTGGAAAAATGTCTAATTTTGCCAAAAACAGCTAGCATAATGCTAGAATATTAGCTGAACTCCAAATCATCCTTAAAAAATGGAAAAATGTCTAATTTTGCCAATATTTGAGCATTTTCTCTAAATTAGCCAAAAAACAGTTAGCATGTTGCTAAAATAAAAGCTAAACTCCAAATTACCTTAAGAAACGCAATAATTAAAGAATGTGAGCAATGTCTCATTCTTTTCC
Organism: Oryzias melastigma; assembly: GCF_002922805.2. Lineage (NCBI taxonomy): Eukaryota > Metazoa > Chordata > Actinopteri > Beloniformes > Adrianichthyidae > Oryzias > Oryzias melastigma. The sequence continues at coordinate 12,703,420 of NC_050532.1, forward strand.
TTTAGGGCATATTATACTATGTATTCTTAAAACTATAAAGTTTATAAACAGTAAAAGTACAAGCAGTAATGTCCTAAACAGGTGGGATGTTTGGATACCAAGATTACTGAAACTGCTGAAAGTGTGATTGAGTTTTTGTGTGCCAAACAACGCACGGAAAGGCGCAGAAGAATCACCACAGTGTGAACACTGTAAATTCACACCATAACAATGTTACTGGAGACTTGGCCTTTAGTCCACCTATTCCTGGGACATGTGAGACTTTACCCAGGGACCCATGACAATATATTGAAAATCACCCGGCGATCGTGCTCAGTTAAGTGAATGAAAATGTTGCTTAATATTTTTTTCTTTTGCTATTTCGTGGTTTCTTTTTTTTTCTTCGTTTTTCTTTTTTTTCCTGTTGCACAACAATAGATGACATAATGAAAAATTAGAGGAGAGCCTGCTCATTAAGCTGCTCCAAAAATCCACAAGATGTTTTATTTTCCCTTCGCTGGTGTTCCTCCTCCAGCTGCACTCGGTGCCACTCTGAGTGTGCTTGATGCTCCTCTGTCGGGCACCTGTTTGGAAAGGCTGAGCGACCTCTGTGCAATCATTTAGACCTCAAAGGAGGAGAGCCTTCAGGATCGTTCCTGCTCCAGCTTTGTGGTTCCCTCTGGTTACATGAGCTCAGTCCCCAGGGATTCAGCCGCACCAATCAGCATCCATTACACGGACGTCCTCTGAAAAGCTCTCCCCAGTCCCTTGCTATCATCCACACAGTCCCAGTCATGAAATCTATCTGAGCCATCATCAGAAAACGAAGGGGGTGCCGGACAGCGGGACAGCAGAGCCAGCAATGCCCTATTAGAAACACCTGTTTTTCCAAGCGTGACTTCAAATAATGAGCAGGATGATGTACGGGGGGAAGCCATGATTTCATCATTTGGCAGAGCTCCATCTATCTGGACATTGTTTTCAATGGTTCTTCACATTATTAGTTTTTTTTTTTTTTTGGGTTTTGAAATGATAAAGCCCCGGTCCCACTGGCTTACACGGCCATATCACGGCAGGAACACGGAAAAAATGTCCTCCCGGGATACAGACGCTGTTAGGAGCGAACTGGTAGTGCAATGGGCAATATGCAACCGCAGAATCTATGCGCGTACATGTGGTAAATAATTTGGCCGCCATTACACGCGTAAATAATTTTTGAAAATTGAGACCATGGGTGACTGCGTGTTGTACCAGCGGTACCGCTGTGCAACAGCAGTTTCAGTGCGTGATTGGGCCGTGGAGCGAACGCCGGCACATGCGCTTGGATGCCGAAATTGCATTCGTGCGCAGCTGAAGCACTGCCGTTCCCCCAGCCAGTCTGCCTTTGTACCACTGCTTACAGCATCTGTTTAGCGGCTGATAGAGCGAGGACGCGCTTAGGAGGGATTGCTCTGGGAGAGGAGTGGCTGAGGAATGGACTCTGGTGTCTGTATCACTGCCATTCCGCGAGCACGCATAAAGTTAGTGCGTCTAACGCGTGATCACATGTGGAGGAGGGGGGAGGAAAGTTATTGTAATCAAGCCAAGGTAGTTGGTTAGCTCCGCCCCTCTCTGCGTCCCAGGGAGAGCTCAAAAGGTCTCGTGGCAAGGTTCATCTCTTGAGCGTGTGGCGTGTTCAAAGATGGGCGGGGCTTTTACTTTTATACAGGAGCTCAGAGCATGATGACGTGAAACTTTTGGTACTTCAGCCAGCTGAGCATCACAAAATTCATCTGTAATACCTCGTTTCAGTCTGTAGAGGGCAGCACTCAGGCTATTTTTGACTATAATTTCAGAAAAACCAGTTTATTGTAAATTTTAAAAAAATTGACAATGATCAACGGACAACACTTTTAAAGCCCCATTTCTAGATGTCAACAGGCATAACACGTTTATTTAGGGTTTGGTACCCTTTACACTGACATCGTACATGAGGTGGAATACAGGGGTGCCTAAAGCTTCACTGTAGGCATCAGCTAAACTGTGAAAAAGCGTTTGCACTACAGAGATGAGTGGCTTTCCTAAAGCGGAATATTATCAGTGGTTGAGCAGTTGTCTCTTTTAGAACGACAAATTGACTAATTGGTTCGACGTCCTGTACTGCATCCCTACCCTCAGAATCTGAAATAGCAGAGTTTGGCGCCGTCCAGGTTTTCTCAACACCAGCGACGTCACAAAGTTCTCTGATAAGGTTGGACTCAAAGTCCGGGCCTTGATCTGTGCATAGACGCTCAGGGATGCCTTGGTGCAGGAAGTTCTCCCACAGACACGCCATCCTTCATGAAATGACCGGTGAGGACCAGGATGTCTTTGGTGTTGCTTCGATCGGGCTCAAGCGTCAGGTAGTCCATGCACAACAGTTTGAGCGGTCGTCTGGTTTGGATATTCACCATAAGTGCAGCTCGTTCTGGCAGGGATTGTCGCCGAATGCAGTGATTACAGGTCTTGACTTCTGCTCCACATCGGCTGCCATTCATGACCGGAAGAAATGTGATCTCACTAGATCAAGGGTCCTCTCAACGCCATGTTGGCCCATATTGTCGTGGAGTCTGGTGGGGACCATGGGTTGTAACTCTTGTTGCAGCGCTAGATGTAGCGAGATGTGCTCTCCATCCCGTCGTCTTCTGTACAGAAGGTCATCTTGAAGTTCAAGTCTGTTCCACTCTCTCAGCAAAAGAGGAACATCTAGCAACTCTTTCCAAACAGAGGGGAGACCTTCTCAGCAGTCTGGAGTTGGTAGATCACTTCATGAATGCTGGGGTCTCAAAGTGGAACATTGAGAGAACTGGCAGCCCTTGGTGAGACTCGTGGATGCAGCTGTCTAGAAAGGCTGTGATGGACATGCTCAGTGACTCGACCATGGTGATGCAGTTCTCTGGAGAATCTTTAACATGTGAAGCTCTCAACAGACAACTGTGACAAATGGCGGCCTCAGCATCCGGATCAAGCTGAACTGCAGTGCCTGGATCGATCAACATGGTCATGGGTAAACTGATCGACCATGTCCCACTCTTTCTGACCATGAGCATCAGACGGTTGGAGTAAATCAGAGTCTTCATTTTGACGTCCTGCCCAGTATTGGAGTTTGAAATCGTATGTAGTGCAGCAGGCCTCCTGTGGCTGGCAGCATCGAGCTGGGCAGATGTCATAGGTCAATGGATTATTGTCTGTGATTACTGTGAAACTGGAGCCATACAGAGATGGTGATTTTTTTTTCAGTAACATTCCGTTTTAATGCTAGGAATTCCAGTTTGTCTGCTGGATTCACTTGCAGACAGTCCCTGACTGGCATACGCTATGACATGGACCGTAGCTTTCCATCTTGCTCCTGACGGCGGGTTCACACCGGACGCGGAAGCGCTGCGGAATGAAGGCCTCTTCCACTCGGCGCCCATGTTTACCTATTTTGTGGTTCACACCAGACACAGAGCCGTGAGCGATCCACCTCAGTTCTGGCCTGAAGTTACAACCAAGACACACCAGAAAATCTGTCAATTTTCAAAATATAACCAATTTTTCACAATAAAATAGCACAATTGACAATTGTGATCAGATTTTTGTCTCTAAACAGACTGTAGAGATGAAAATAAACACAAAAAGCAAACGTACACTAAATCATGTGGTGGGATTTCGACTGATTTCTATGTATAATGTTGCAGAAAAAAAGTATTTTTACTTCTTACAAACAAAGAAGAATTTGCAACACAGAAGTTTTCAGATGCTGACTTTGAGTGGGATTAATTCTTGAGTTTCAAATGAGTACATCACCATTCCTTTACAGAACCACTTAGTACTTCATAGTACTACCACTGAAAATACAAGACTTTTTACTGTCTAGTTTTTGAGATAAATGCATAGGAAATACCATAAAAAGTCTAATTTTAATTTTTACATGGCTTTGAGAGGGACTACTTCCTCCACATCGTCTCTTTTCATACCATGTGATTTATTTTGAAGGTATGAAATAAAAGTTGATTGTGTTTGAGCTCGTTTGACACAGATGTGCTCTTTGCCGAGGAATTTCATCTTTCTTTTATTAATGACTTACAAGTCTTCCAGTCATGAAACAACAAAAGTAATCAACCAGACTAACCATTTTAAAGACACAACATTTCAAAAGTTTTCAGAATTGTGAATTATGAAGCTGAAAACATGAATAACTGTTATAGTTGCCTGTTTTTAAATAACGCTTCAGAGAGAAAGATAAACTTAAGATGTGGTGAAAACAGTGAACCCTGTCTTTGTACAAGAGTAACTCAGAGAGGTCCTAGCAACCCCCCGACCCCAAAACGGATTCAGATTTAGAGGATGGATGTCGCATTATGAGAACCTCTTGGAATACTTTCCCATCTTAGACAGGTATCAGCTAGGAGTATCTGTCGAGGATTTTCAGAGGACTGAACTTGATGGTGATGAACAGCTTGTTACACTTTCCCGCTCGCTCTTCCTCCCTTGCAGCTGATTGGTCGGGGCCGTTACGGCTCTGTTTTTCGTGGCTGTCTGAATGGACAGCGTGTAGCCGTGAAAGTCTTCAGTTCTGCTAATCGGAAGAAGTTCCTCAGTGAACGCTCCATGTACCGCCTGCCACTGCTACAGCAGCACCACAACATTGCCAGATTTCTGACTTCTGAGGAAAAGATGTCCACCGATGGCCATCGGGAATCCCTCATCGTCATGGAGTTCTACCCACATGTAAGCCAATCGACTGCTTAGGTTACAGGCTACACGCTCTTTTGCCTACTGATGCTTCAAAGATGACAGGAAGAGCATGTGCATTCTAGTTACTTCACAAAAGATAAGACTGAAAACATTTACTCAGATTTACTGGAGTAACTTTTTGGTAAAAAAAATGCAGCTTTAAGGGCAGCTTTACTTTCTTTACTTTTTACTCTTACTCTTGTAAAGCTGGTCATTCTAGCTTCCTCTGGTAATGCTAAATTTCTAAACATGCAGAAAAAGCAGACTACAAAAACATGCATAGCAAAGTTTTGTTTTATCTATGAATCTGTTAGCATGCAGAGGAAAATGCTCTTTTGAGATTAGATGAAACGCTGAAGATAGATGGGGTTACACCATTTCTTAAACCATATCCCAATTCATTCCTACCCCTACGGCTTCTCCCTACCCCTACATGATCCCTCCAAACGGAAATTCATTTCAACTCAAAGTTATGGAGAAATAATGTCTTTAAATCCGGACGTTTCTCCACCGGTCAGCTACGTTAGCACCGAAAATACCCAGCAGCATTAGTTTATAACTCAAGTCGCTACTGCTCCTCCTTGAAAGAAACAAGTTCTGACACGGTTAAAGCTTCAAATGCCCCTACAATTAGAGGGATGGGGAGAAGCTGTAGGGATAGGGAAGGAATTTGATTGATCTTACTCTATTTCAGTGTTTTTCAACCTTTTTTGAGCCAAGGCACACTTTTTCCATGAAAAAAATCCCGCGGCACACTAGCATCCAAAAAGGTTAAAAAAATGAGTCTGTATTGATGTACAGTCATTCCACAATTTATTGTACATTAGTTTATATAAGTGGGAAGCATCATTAATCAATTTGCTCTAGTTAAACATATATCTCGTCAAAACAGTCTACATTTATTATCATTAATGAATGATCAAAAAAGATCAAATAAAATAAAAATACTTCTAAATAATCATTTTCTATGAATGTTTTTTTTTTTCTCTTTCTTTAGATACTTCCAAAACTATCAGACAAAGTCTGGCTCAAAATTCAATTCTTTTGCATTCATTTTCCTAAAACAGCAGCTCTTTTAGCTACCAAATGGCTTTTTAGGTTGTTGTTTGCTTTTTTTGATTCATTATAAACTACTAGAAAAGATTATGTACAAAATCCATGATGTAAATATGTTTTTGTTCATATAAAGTCTAAATTATTTATATGCTGTTATTTATCCCTTCCAAATAGAATGTACAAAATTAATGGTAAAAGAACTATTAACTATTCAGATTTTAACTCTACGCATTTTAAGCTTTTTCTTTTTAAACACATTTGAAGTGAACAACACAAAACTCTGCAACCACAACCCAATTATAAATTAAATTGTGCAAAAACCACTAAATCAAGACTTTTATTCACATTAACATTAAGAAAGACAAAAGAGTTTCAGCTTTGAGGATGTTATCTGTTTCTTCTCTCAGTGATGATCTGCTCTGTTTTAGAGAAGATTCTCTCGGTTCTCAGGTGTCTGGACAGGTTGATTGTGGAGCCATAAATATATACAGAATATATATACATACAGAATATTTCCTGCAGACTCAGTTCCTTCATACTATCAAGAAAAGTCAAATGATTCCAGTTTTTATCTTCTTTTTCTTTACATTTTGTGTTGATGTTTTCTCTCTATCTCTCTCCCTATTTGGCTCTTGCGCTGCTGAACGTGTAAGCCCCTCCCCCTTCACCCAGCGCTCAGCGCACGCACTTAACCCAATGCATCATGAGGCTGCAGTGCATTAACTCATGCAGATGCCGGCATACTGTCGTTTCTAAGCTTCATTCTTTTGTTCACTTTTTAGACTGTCTGACGTCGGATCCCGCTGGAAGCTACACCGCTAAACACGAGCTTTAGCTGTTATTTTAGTTGGAACTGAGAGACTTTATGAGTCGAATCAGAACAAGGAAGTGAGGACGTTAACCACTTCTGATTGGTCAGATTGATAACATGTGATCAAGCCTCCAACAATGATTGGCGGAGACAGTTGAAGGGGGCGGGGCTTTTCTAAAAGCTGAGTTTGAGGCTATTTTTGCGGCTGGATTGCGGTAACATCCTTCTGATTAGTCATTTATAGAATCGAAGAAATATTTTCTTTACCATCTTGCATATTCAAAATTATCCAGTGTTAAATCAGGCCCGTTTGGATGAACACAGAGCAGATACTATAGTGATGGTAAATGTTTTAGATATGTGAAAATTGGTAATTTCCCTCGGCACACCAGACCATCTCTCACGGCACACTGGTTGAAAAACACTGCTCTATTTGACCTGGCTGGAACCAAGGTGTTTCATTTTTGACTTTTTGCAGAATCTGCTTCCATTTGAAAAAGCTTTTGGTTTCAAACCTTGCAGTAGAACATGTTTCTTGTTACAGTCTTGTTGGTACTGGTATCAGGGGAGCTCAATGTTGGACAGAAATCCATGTCTCTGTGATCTGCTTAACCGAGACCTTTCCCTTATAAACACTTAAACTTTAGAACTCTGGCTGCTGCATTAAACATGGAGAGAGAAAAACTCAACCACTGCTTTAACCTTACACACTTGTGTTCTCCTGGTCTTCAGAGAGTTGGTTCTGATCCATCCGTTAGAACAATCTAGTCCTAATCTGATCAGCACTGGCTGTGAATGTTTCTGTTCTCTCTGAAGCATCATTAATCTCTGTATCAAAAATCCTCTTCACTCATGCAGATCATTTTCCTGGAGACACGCGCACCTGTCTGTCTCTGCTCAATAACCCAGCTTCCAACCAGTTCTTCTGCTTCGTTGCTCCCTTTCTTTGCACCTCCAGCAGGAAATCATTTGATCCTTTTCTGCAGCCGTCTGCTCCACATCCCCAGAATGTTCTTTAAGTTTAAACCAAGTTTAAACGCTAAATCCAATGAAATCGCAGACAACACAAACACCATAGACAGATACGAGGGTCTTAAAGGAACCTGGTCACAGACCGGCGTCTAAAGTAACCAACACTTGTTTTACTCTGCGTTCATTAGAGACTAGCGGGAACTAGAACATCTACAGTCACAGCAGATGAGTAGGTCTGGTTCTGCTGCAGGTTTTTTCTTATTCTTTCATTAAGAGTCAGATTTCCTACAATCATTTCACATTGTTTGCTCAGTACAGTAGATTACACTGAAAATCATTTTATTTAATCTGCTGGTCAATAATATAGACATTTAAAATAAACAGTTCATCGGAGCATCAGCTGGCCCCGATGTATATCAGTGGAAACTGTGAGCCGGTTTAAATATCTTGGGTTGGGGATAGATTCACACATGACCTTTAAGGCCCACATTGAAAAACTATGGAACAAAATAAAGTGAAATCTTCCAATTTCTACTCTAATCGAAACTAAATGTCATGTAAAGCAGCAATGATTTTCTTAAATGCAATGATTTTTAGTTATTTTAATTATTGTATAGCCAGCTGCTCCCAGGCTGGTCAGAGTGCAAAAAAACATTGGAAGTTTAGCATCACTGTGTCCAGAGCCATATACCTCACCGTGATTGGCTCGTTCAGCTCCGCACACAACAACTGTCATTCATATCAGCCTTGCGGGCCGCACGAACAGTAATCTTTCATATGAAGACGGGGGCCGCAAATTATCAACCTGCAGGCCGCAGATGGGCCGCAAGTTTGAGACCCCTACTCTAAACACATTAAAAAGTGCTCTTTTATCCATTCAAAAGCAGAGGGCGCTAATCGAGTGATGACAGGCGTTACACGAGGTTAAGGAGTGCTCTGGCAGAAGAGTGGCAGAGGAGCGGCAGAGGAATGGACTCTGGTGTCTGTATCGCTAGCATTCCGCGAGCATGCATAAAATTGGCGCATCTTAAGGCCCGGTCCCACTGGCTTCTACGACCATATCACGGCTGGAGTACAGACGCTGTTAGGAGCGGACTGGTACTGCCGCGGGCGATACAGGGGCGCGGAATCGACGCACATACACGCGGTACAAACTTCGTCCACCATTATACACAAAAATAATTTTTAAACTGCACAAAAATTGAAACCGTGGGTGGCTGCGTGTGTTACCAGCAGTACTGCCGTGCAAAGGCTGTGAAACGACGGTGCATCAGCAGTTTCAGTGCGAGATCGGACCATGGAGTGGACGCAGGCACGCGTGCTTGGACGCTTGTATCGCCGCTGACATCGTCTTTTTAGCGGCTTGGTTCAGATTGCTTTTTCACATAAAGCAGACTTTTTGATCCATGGTCTGGGGTTTTGTCACAGTAAAACAACATCCGTCGCTGAACCTCGATGTAAATGCTGATCGTCACAATAGGTTAAATAAAGCATCAGTTCAGAGAGAAAATGTATCCCTCAGCGCGTGCTTCTATCTAGAAAATGAAGAAAACTTCTTAAAGCAGCCTGTGCGGTGATCTGAACTTTTTTTATAGGTCTGTAGGTCCATTTCTTATGGCTGTAAATCAACATCTTTGATGTGTGAAATTTGTTTTGTGGATTTGACCCATCCCCTGGGGGAGCAGTGAGCTGCAGACACAGCCACATTAATAAATTTAAAGGTTTGTTGCTAATATACTTGAAATTTTGAAATTTGAAGACTTTCTAATTCATTTACTATGGGGCATATTTTGCTCAACATTTTAAAAAGTATAAAGTTTATGAATGCCGAAAATACAAGCAGTAATATCCTGAAGAGGCTGAATGTTTTGATACCAAGTATGACTGAGTTTTTACGTGACACATACGGAAAGGAACAGGAGAATTCCAACCACAATGCTTACTAAACATTCACACCAACGTCCTATCACTGATTAGGAAACAACATCCGATTGACTCTGAAACTGCCTGATCGGATCCGGACATCCCTAGTTTATAAAAAGGTTATCACGTAAACGAAAAAGAAGAGAGGTATCCAACCGTTCCTTCTGTTTGCAGAACCAAAAAAAGGCAGACGGCTTTAATGTCTAATCAATAGGAGGACAAGCCTCCCTCAACAGAGAGCATCTTCAACTAGAAATTCAGAGTTTGGGTTCTTTGTCGGTCTGTTAAATTAGATGCCTTAATAACAATCTCCATCATTGATCTGTTCCTCCAGATTTATTTAAAACAGTTTTTAGGACTTCAGAAATGTCTCAGTGGAGAACTGTAACTGAATGGGGGAGCATGAGGCTGAGAAACGTCACACAACATAGAACAGCACTTTGATTTCTGTTTTTTCAATCTGTAGGCCTGGTTTTTATACAGTAACAGACGCTTGAGGGATTCTTGGTAGGCTATTGCCCTCTTGTGTTTATCATCCCTTTTGCTGAGTTTTCTTTGTTTCATCTGTGCAGTAAACATTTGCTTACAGCAGACAGAGACTCACTTTGCTGGAGTCTTACTGGGACTCAGATGGAGAAAATGTAATCACTTATTTTGTTATTTTTTCTACTTAGAAATACTTGATGGTCATCTTTATCTTAATATTGAAAATACACAGGATCTGAAAGGTCACCCAGGTAAATGACTAGTCTGATAGCAAAGCACCCTTATTTCCATCTATTTGTGTGTTTATATCATTGAAATAAGCTCAGTAATGATCCTGATGGTGAGGGGAGATCAGAAAAACACATTGCTTTAAGAAGAAGGTCCATAGATGGAAAAACACAGGACTGTAATCTGTAATTACTGCCAGAGTTAACTCTTGTTGACCCTTTTTTGGACTTAGGTATGTTTTACACCTATTTTCCCAAATTTCAACAAAGTAATTTAAATATGGAACAAGCAGGGAGTTATACGGTAAATACAGTGATTTGCTATCCAGAACAGACTTGACTTTATGTAAAACGGTAGTTTTTGCTATGTTTAGTTAGATATTATTGACATGAGATGTCTAAGTTGTTGGGGTAAAAGTTTGGAATGCTCAACAGGACATTCTGAAAAGTTGTACTAATAAAATATTATTTAAAAACATATTTGTAAAGACAAAATGTGTAGTTAGTATGTGGGGACAGGCGCTAAAAGCCATCTAGGATTGTTTCTTTTGTTTTATCTTTTTAAGATGTAATATAGGGCCAGAAATGTCTGTCTGCTGCTACATATTATGAAATATGTTCTTTTGCAGTTTAGTGATAATTTATTTCTATCAAAACGTTGTTTCATTATTTTCATGTCTGCTTGGACCTCCTCTTCCATATGTTCTAAATTATCACCTACATAAAAAAAGTGTTGTGTCTTCAGCAAATAAGATACATTTGAACTTTTTGGATGCACTAATGTTATTTATATACAGATCGAATAACTATGTTCCAAGGACAGACCATTGCTGTACAACAGGGGTGACAAACTCAATCGCACAGATAGGCCAAAATCCAAAACACACCTTAGGTCGCAGGCCGAACAGGATAAACATTTATTAAACACTCTAAAACGACAATTTTAAAACTTTAAATCATAACTTTTTAAACCATCAACAATGACTTCCTGATTTCGCAATGCAGAATGTCTTGTTTAAATTTAAATTTGACATGCATTCCAGATTCCGCCACTAGACGGTCAAGTGGTTATGGCTGCTGACTCACATTCAGAAGGTCTTGGGTTCGAATCCTGCTCAGGAATAGTCCACATGAAATATTTGTTTTTACTTCGAAATTTTATTTTTACCTCAAAACTGTTCAATGCAGGTGAAAGAAATGTTTTTAACACAGACAAATGCCTTTAAACCATCAACAATGACTTCCTGATTTCGCAATGCAGAATGTCAGGTTTAAATTTAAGTTTGACATACATTCCAGATTCCGCCACTAGATGGTCAAGTGGTTATGGCTGCTGACTGACATTCAGAAGGTCATGGGTTTGAATCCCACTCAGGAATAGTCCACATTAAATATTTGTTTTTACTTTTACATTTTATTTTTACCTCAAAACTGTTCAATGCAGGCGAAAGAAATATTTTTAACACAGACAAATGCCTTTAACATAATTATGAACTGGATATATAGCATTATGCGATGATGTCAGGTGGGTGTATCTAGGACAGCCAAAAGAAGCAAGCCCAGGAGTGAAAGGGAAAAAAGTCAATTTATTCAGTCACATAAATGGTTAGAGTCTCTGCAGTGACACCTCCGGGCCACAGGGGGCGCAGGATCTTTTTTAGGGTCTCCGGTGAGACGGGAGAGGAAGGTGATGTTTGAGAGTGGAGGAGAGGAGAGCGCCGCAATGAGGCAGGACAGGCGAAACAGACGTCCTCTGGAGGGGAATAGTAATCCACACAGCTGGGATCCACAATCCGGGAGGGGAGGAGAGGAGGCTGAGGCGAGGCTGAGGCGAGGCGGCGGCAAGGCGGCGGTGGTGTGGCGGCGGTGAGGCGGCGGCGAGGGAACGTGGAGTTTGGATCTTGACTGGCGTGTCAAACCAATGCGTGGCTGGAAGTAAACAGACGATCTGAGACGTTCCGGCGAAGGGTGGAAGACAGGGGCGTGCTTATGAAGAGGCAGCAACAGGTGAATGACATCGCTGGAGATTACGCCAACCGGACGCCTGGCCATACAAGATAAGTGTAGCGGCAGACATGACAGATGATTCTAGCGTGAATGCTGTAAGCTGAATTTGGCAGCTGAAAACGCAATGCTGATAGCCAGCTAAAATATCAATTAAATGCCAAATATCCCTTAAAAAACAAACAAAAATAGTTTGCATGTAGCTGAAAAAATAGCTAAACTTTAAAAAAAATCTGAAAAAAAACTGAAAAAAAGCCTAAATTAGTAAATGCCAAAATAGTCGGGCATGTCCCACTGGGTGGAGGCCCCGGGGAAAACCCAGGAAGGTCGTGCCGTGTTTTCATCTGTGCACGCACACGCTCCTCCGCCTGTTTTTGCCGGTAAAAAGCCCAAAATTTGTTAAGAAGCCCGCCACGCTCAAAGCCACTTTCAGCTGAGAGCCGCGAGTGTTTTTATTGTCATGAAAAAGGACATGTCATCCCTAACTGTCCCGTGCTCCAATCAAGGGAGAAAAATCTGAGTTCTAAAAAGCCCAAAGGTGTTGGTTTTGTTCGGTCTGGCTCTGCAATCTCTCCTGCTGTCACAGATCATCCCTGTGTGGAGGAGGTGGATGAAAATTATTGCCCCTTCATCTTCAAAGGTTCCGTCTCCCTGACCGGGAAGGAGGATGAGCAGGTGCCAATTTTAATTCTGCGGGACACCGGTGCAAGACAGTCCCTTCTCCTGCCATTTTCCTCAAGTTCTTCTTTTGGGTTTGATACTCTCATTTGGGGGGTTAACATGAGTGTTATTCGGGCTCTGACGCAGAATGTGTTTTTGCGTTCGCCACTTTTTTCTGGGCCGGCAAAAGTTGTGCTCCGGGCTCAAATACCTGTGTGTGGGGTTTCCATGATCTTAGGGAATGATCTGACTGGGAAAAAGGTTTTTTCTACCCCAAAGTTATGCAAAGCACAATGACTCAGAACCTCGAACCTGCACAAGTTGCTGCCAGTGAACCTTTTGCATTTCCCGCGTGTGCTGTGACACGTGCACTAATGAAAAAAATGAATGATGTTTTGGATTTGTCTGATTCGTTCCTATGTAATTTGGATGTTGTTAAAAATTCTGGACAACCTAAAAAGCCTGGGAAAAATGTAATGCCTCACTTGCCATTCACTGAGGCAACGCTTTCTTTTGAAGTTGATAAAAATGAGCCAATTCATGTGCAGAAAACAGATCCATCTCTTGCCAACTGTTTGTCTGCTGCTAACTCAGATGCTGATAAATCATCTTACACTTTCAAAGATGGAGTCTTGGTTCATGACTGGTTTCCTCCTTGGTAATTTGGGATGGAATGTCATTCAGCAAGTCGTTGGACCGGAAAAGTACTGTTCCCAGATTCTCAGCCTAGTCCATGATGGACCATCTGGTCACTTGAGAGTAAGAAAAACTTACAATCTAATTTTACGCAATTTTTTTCTGGCCAGGGTTGAAATCTGACGTCTCCAAATATTGTAAATCATGTCACGTCTGTCAGATGAGTGAAAAACCAAATCAGGTAATTCCACCAGCATCTTTACATCCCATTCCTGAAGGAGGAGAACCATTCGAAAACCTCATCATAGATTGTGTTGGTCCCCTGCCTAAAACCAAGTCAGGGCACCAGTACATCCTGACCCAGATGTGTGCTGCAACACGCTACCCAGACACAGTTCCCTTACGCACACTCAGAAACAAAGATATTATTAAAGCACTGGTCAATTTTTTTTTCCACATTGGAATTTCCGAAATCTATTCAGTCTGATCAGGGATCTAATTTTACCTCAAAGCTCTTTGGCCAGGTTATTAAAACACTTCCCATTAAACATCGTCTGTCAAGTGTGTATCACCCCCAGTCCCAGGGTGCACTTGAAAGGTTCCACCAAACCTTAAAATCTATGTTGAAAAAGTTCTGTTTAGAGTCTGGCAAAGAGTGGGATGAAGGTCTGCCTTTTCTCATGTTAGCGACCCGAGAAAGTGTCCAAGAATCCACTGGATTCAGTCTGGCAGAGCTTGTGTTTGGTCACACTGTTCGTGGTCCTCTGAAACTTCTAAAAGACAAATTTCTGTTTAACACTGATGAAACCAAACAAAATGTGTTGGACTATGTTAGCTCTTTCAGGGAAAACTTGCACCGAGCTTGTGAAGTAGCTTGCAACAATCTGTCCGTGTCACAGAAAACAATGAAAAAAAGATTTGACCAGAAAGTTGTGCAGAGACGTTTTGAAGTTGGAGATAAAGTTCTCACTTTTCTCCCCATTCCTGGATCAGTTCTCGAAGCAAAGTTTCGCGGACTATACATAATCGAAGAAAAACTCAGTGAAACCGATTATGTTGTGAGCACTCCTGACTGACGTAGAGAATCCAGAGTGTGTCACATTAACATGCTGAAGCCCTACATTGACCGTACTGTGGGAGTTGTTGCTTCTTTGTCCACTACAGGTTCCCCTTCTGGCAACCCTTCTCAGTCCAGTGCAGAGAGTGATGGTCCGCGACAATTCACGTCAGGTTCTCGACTGCAAAACTCTGAAATATTGAAGGACTTACCATCTTACCTTAGTCATTTAAGTAAGTCTGCACGGAGGACATTTCCAGGTTAATCCACAACCAGATTTATCTTTTTCAGATGTCCCCTCTTTCATGAGATTGACGTTGGTGAGCATCTTCCAATCAAACAACACGCTTACCGTGTTAACCCGATGAAACGTGCACAGTTCCAACAGGAAGTTAACTACCTGCTGGAAAATTTTGGCCATATCTAGTTCTAGCTCCTGGAGTTCACCTTGTCTGCTTGTTCCCAAGCCTGACAGAACTTTTCGCTTTTGCACAGACTTCAGAAGGGTAAACCATATCACAAAGCCTGTCTCATACCCTCTGCCCTGTATGGAAGATTGTGTTGACCGAGTTGGTTCAGCACGTTTGGTTTCCAAGTTAGATCTGCTCAAAGGATATTGACAAGTTCCGTTGACTCCTCATGCATCTGAAATATCTGCTTTCGTTACACCTGATCATTTTTTGCAGTATACTGTCATGCCCTTCGGTCTTAAAAATGCAACAGCAACCTTCCAACGTCTCATGCACAAAGTTCTGTCTGGAGTAAAAAATTGTGAAGTATATCTTGATGATATTGTTGTTTATTCCAAATCTTGGAACGAAAATTTAGGAAATTTGACAGTTGTTTTTGAGCAGCTAAGTAGAGCTTCCCTCACACTGAACTTAGCCAAATGTGACTTTGGTAAGGCTATTGTCACCTACTTGGGGAAAGAAGTAGGCCAGGGTCAAATTCGTCCCCTTACAGCAAAGGTTCAAGCCATCCTTGATTTCCCAGCCCCTCAGAACTGCAAGGAACTCCGTCGGTTCTCAGGGATGGCAGGGTACTACCGAGGGTCCTGCCGTAACTTTGCAGATGTTGCTGCTCCCTTAACTACTCAAACTAGTGTCCGTAGACCTTTTGTTTGGTCGCCTGAATGTCAAAATGCATTTAAGTCTGTCAAAGCTCTTCTTTGCAGTGCCCCTGTCCTGGCTGCTCCAGATTTTGAGCGTCCCTTTAGGTTGGAGGTGGATGGCAGTGACTGTGGAGCTGGTGCAGTTCTGCTGCAAGAAGATGAACATGGTGTGGAGCATCCCCTTTCTTATTCTTCCAAGAAATTTAACATTCATCAAACCCGGTAGAGTACCATTGAGAAAGAAGCACTTTCTCTGTTGCTGGCACTCCAGCATTTTGAAGTTTACATTGGTTCCAGTTCTCACCCTGTTACTGTTTACACTGATCACAACACTCTGGTCTTTTTAAACAGAATGCAAAACTCCAACCAGTGACTCATGAGGTGGTCATTGTTGGTACAGGACCTTAACCTGCAAATTAAATACAAAAAAGGGGCTGAGAATCTGGTAGCGGTCACTCATCCTAAGTGAAGGCTTCTTGTGGGGGCAGAAGTTTTCCCTTAGGTTGGGGGTGTTACGGCTGAGACCGTATGTATTGTTTTATTTGTACATTTGGAATGTTTCTTCTGTTTCTCTTTTCTTTGGTTTTCTGGAAGTGAAGGTTTCTTTGTCTTTCCTTGTGTTTTTTTTTTCCACTTCCTGTTTGCAGATTGGTGCCCAAATTGTTTGGCGCTCTTGATTGGATGAGGGCTTCCAGCAGCAGCATTTAAATAGTGCCACATCATCTGTTGGAGCCCCTCCCCCAGCTGGCGGCAGCAGCATTTGTCTGGCTATTGTTAAAGGCTTTGGTCCTTGTAAAATAAATTCACAGCTTATTTTTCGCCTGGGTTTTGTTTGTGAGAGTTTTTGAGTCGGTGGTAAAATTAGGTTTTTTCTCTTTTTCTACCTTTATGTTACATCCTTTACCAACCCCTAGACTGGGGTGTAACAGAATCAGATCAAGTTGGATCATTCAAAATGAACCAAGATCGAGTAAAAATGGGATTGTCATCCATAAATTATATGATGAATCATTGATAAAATGAACCGCGTAGCACTCCTAAATTTTAGTACTACAACAGTGCAATAATAATAATAATAATAACGATAGTTTAAAAAAAACTACTGAGAAGAAATAATTACATTAGTCGATCCATGCCACGTCACTGGAGCTCTGGAGTTTTTAAAAACCTCCATTAAGTATCTCCTGCAAACCAAAAAATACTTTTCTAAATCTGATTCCTGTTCACATTTTAACAGCTTTAATTGCTACAAGTCAAACTTTAAAGCAAATACTCTTGTTTTCTCAGAAGAGGACCTCAGCCATGGCATGCAAAAGGGAAAAACAGTCGGTGACTTTCCTTCCTCTGGAGAGAAAAAAAGATGTTTGAAATATGGTCCATTCTCCGAAGCAGGTGGTTCTGATAAAAAGTCCAGGCCCAGATGGAGCAAGATCCCCATCCAGAGCTGTCCCGTGGTGCCATGCCTGCTGAGAACAAAGACGCCCCGCAGGGTCTTAATGAGAGAAGTCCGGTGAAGTGTGGTGCCGTGCAGTCAGGCCCTCAGAGATCCAGCAGATTGAGTGACTGACCGGCCAGGCGACCCGGATACTGAAGCCCCCATGGAGGCTTGATTTTAGAGTGTGAAAATTGGAGTGGTGAAGCATGTGGGGGGTGTGGAGTGTTAAAGGTAAGCAGAGTCAAGCTGTGCCAAAAACATAACTGATCTATTAGCTGAGGATCACAAAACAGATTGTCAAGGCCATGAATTGTTAGCTAAGCACCATGTCATCTTTTCAGGAAACATCACAGATCTTTGGGTTGACTTTTATAACAAACACAGAAGAGTTTCATTCTTTCTTGAGACACAGAGCTAATGTAGCATGTTTTTATGTGACGTAATGTGACCCACTCCTTTGAAATGGCTTTGTTTTAAGCTAGTTGTAGCAGAGTTTAATCCTAATGTTCACACTTCCTCCTTTCTTTTGGTGAGGCTGCATTTAACAGCTTGATTAACCACTCTATTTCTCTCTTTGGATTGGTTGTCTTTGTATGTTCAACCTGTGAACTGGAGAGTGTGGTGTTTTAACTCCTGTTTATGTCTTGTTGATTTTAGCTTGACCATCTTCATTTTAGTTTTCTATTGATATTCTCTTTCTTCACTAGGTTTTTTTTTTTTGTCCCCTCTGATTTTGTCCAAAATATTATCTGTGGTCAAGGTTCCTCATTTGTGATGTTTTTTCATGGTGAAGCGTTTTCACAAGGAGACCTGCAATAATTAACATCTGTGATGGTTAGAATTAGTGTAGTTCACTTTCGGCTTATCCCTTTCGGGGTCCCCACAGTGTAACAACACCCACTGTTTCGCATCAGTGATTTGAGTTTTTACGCCGGATGCCCTTCCTGACACAACCCTGTACTTGAGGGGCACAGGGACCCAGTTAGGCAGCAGCGTCAAGGGTCTTGATCTAGGGATCCAATCTGGGTGGGGATCAGTGGACAACCCTGGGAATTGAACCCAGGGCTCCTGCGTGGCAGCCCTTCACCTAGCCCACTGAGCCATCAATCAGCATTTTTAATCATATTGTTCCGTCTAT
>NC_050532.1:12721774-12731650 GCF_002922805.2 Oryzias melastigma
CACCTAGCCCACTGAGCCACCCAGCCGCTGATGGTTAGAATTAGTGATATATTTATACATATATTTCCCATTTAGCTAGGTCTGGGTGAATTCTTGATTCAGACTGGCTGCAGGGTGTCTGAAATAAATAGTGATGATAAACCCCTATCAAAGAAGTTCTGGTCACACGGCCCACAGGCTCTATATGGTCAGATGTTATCTTGCACTTATTTCTAACTTGTATAATTTTGACAAACTATATTTTTAGGAAAAGTAAAAAATTGAAGGTTATTTAAGGTTTAAATCGATTTATTCTGGAATAATATTCCAGCCTTTTTTTTATTAATAATTATGGTAAAAAGTTGCTGTTTTAAAGTTTTAAAAATTGCCATTCTGCTAACTTTTAGGACTATTTTGGTATTACTAAGATTTTCTAGGCTATTTTGATGTTTAGTTAATATTTTAGCTACATGCTAGTTGTTGAGGGGATAATATTTACACACTAGCTGTTTTGGCTAATTTTGCCTTTTTAAAGTTTTTAGGCTGTTTTGGAGTTTAACATGATGAGACAAAAGGTTTATGAGATTATCACCTAGAATTTTTAGAAATACAAAGAATGAACATAAAACAAACTTTTGTTTGAGAGATCTGAACTTTTGGGCATTAATGAACCAAAAACTGTCAGAGACTGAAGCAGAAATCTGATCGTACCAGTGGAGAGAAGACCATCAGAAGGGCATGGCTGATTATGCCGAAAGCTCCACTTTGATTTTAGAGGCTTGAAGGGTTCAGTAGTATGAAACTGGTCATTGAACAATGACATTATTAGCTCTGGTAAGAAAAAAAAATGTTATCCGTCAGGTGGAAGTGGAGTTGAGTTGGTAGGATCCGCAGATATTTACCAAGATAGCTACATGTCTATAATGGCATTCTAATGTCTGCAGCACAAACAGTACTGCTCTAATGTGCATCAAAATTCATTTCATTGGTTTTCTATATCGAAATAAATTGTAATTCACTCACTCTGCTAAGCATAATTTGGTAAAAATGACAGTCCTGCCTATCTGTGATTATGGCGACATTTTCTACAGTTTCTCTTCAAAATCTCTCCTTCATAAAGTGATGTCCTTTATCGCACACGTATTAGTATTGTCACTGCTGCTCCCTTTAACACTCGTCCCTGCGACCTATATGATCTTGTTAAAAGGCCGTCACTCCATTGCGGTTGCTTTGGTATCATTTCATTTACAAGACTGTGATTGGTGAAACTCCACATTACCTTCCTTCCATCCTTAAAATCACAACCAGTACTCATAGTTTGCGTTCCAGTGACTTTCTCATCATAGTTGCACCCAGGGTTCGAACCACCCTGGGCTGCTCCTCATTCTCTTTTCCTGCCCTGCATGACTGTCACCCCGGTCTCATTAGCTGCATTTAAGACACCTGTGACAGATTTTTTTTTAATGGGTTTCCTGTTGTCTTTTTATTGTAATTATTATCATGGTGCCTCCTGTAGACTTTTTGTTGTAAATATTTAAATAAATGATGTTAGAAGATGTCATGTTTTAATCTATGCAACTTGTTGCTCTGTTGTTCTGTTTCTGTATTGCTGATGCGTAATTAGGTTATTTGTAAATGAGAAATTGTTTTCAATCGACCTACCTAGATAAATAAAGGTAAATAAAAATAAAATCGAACGAGCAGACAGACGAACAGGCAGAGGAGCAGACTAACAGCCGGTGTTAGAAAAATATGAAGTTGGTATTAAGACTAAAGCATTAACCCCATTGGAAAATGATGAAGATGGATTACTCACTCAACAGCAGCAGCTGCTCTGCTTCATTTCTTTTGCAAACATTTTTCTTAAAGACATTTAAACCTTTTTAAACTGCTTTAAATATGTTATTGTATGACGGCAAACAACCACACTATGAACAGTTTTTTCAGCCCTGCACTGCAGCAGACAGACGGGTCTCTGAGGTGCATTTATTTGTTGTCCTCTTTGCACTTAGAAGAGTAACACCATTTATTAGGTGAGTAATGGGTTTTGTGTGACTACTCTCTGCCTTAGCAATAATCAAATTTTGTTTTTGAATTCTGATTCTTTTTTCTTCAATCTTAAAATCTTAACACAAAGAAGCTGGCGTGGAAAGGGTTCAACTTAAAACTTTATTCTCTTTTCTTCCGGTAATTTTCAAGTTTAATGGTTTTATAGAAGTGTTTGTCTTGGTTGCATATTTTTGCCTCAATGCTCAAAGTACAATTAGAAATTTTAGATTTATAACAAAATCAACAGAAAATAGTTGCATTAATTTTCCATGTTACAAGCACGTTCTTGCATACATCATTTTCAGAACCCCTTTCTGGGTCATGGGGTTGCTGGAGCCTATCCCGGTCCTGTTGGGTAAAAGTGTTGCACACCCTGAACTGGTCGCCAGTCTGTTGCAAAGTTGCACAGCCACAAACACATATATATGTTCACAACAAGGATCGATTTAGAATCCTCAATTGGTGGACCCCACACAAAAAGAATCAAGATTTGAACCAAGAGAAAGAGTGCTAACCACTGCACCACTATCCAGCCTGATGTCACAAAGACAACAGCAGAATCAAGATCTCGATAACAAAGTATTATTTATGAAGTTCAAACTCATCCCTCCAGTTCATGTATAGAAAATTATTCAACCATGCCACATTCAGTTTATTATCTTCTTTTTTCAAAGCCCTCATGTGAGACTTGTTTGATTTAAAAACTGAACTCTAAATCACTATTTGATCACCTTTTTGGACTTTTCCCACATTTCCATTTTTTTTTTACATTTTTTGATGCAAATTAAGGTAAATTAAGGTGTAAATTACATTTACAACATCTGCTTCCTCCCCCAATAAAGGGTTAACACCAACTCTTAAGTATTGACCCCAGGCCCCAGGTTTGCATAAATATAAAGGCGAATAAGTCAGAGGTCAGAGCTGTGCATCAAAGCTAATCTCCTGAAAGCATGGTGTGTGCACGGAGCCTCACGTCTCCCATGTCCTTGTCAGGACATCCACCACACTCATTACTTTCACAGAGAGTTTCTATGACAGTCTATGCAGGGAACAACAAGGCAGATTGAGGCCCAGCGGAAGGTTCTAGAAAACATTCAAGTTGACACCTTTATACTAATGCTTGTCTCTAAAAATGCTTCTAAGACTTTTGGTTTGGGAGCATGTCCATCGAGTTAAAACTGGCCTGACTTCAGGACAGCCTTTGGTCCACCCACCCTCCCACTGCCATCAATCTATGGGGGCCATACATGCCGGATCGTGTCTGAATGCGAGTTTGAAAGTGGCAGCTGCGCCCCGTCATGCCGCTCACCTGCAGCGGCTGGGCAGAGGCCAGGGACAGAATTTCTCTGTGACATTTCCAAAGCTGTCGGTGAGCGCAGAGCCGGACTTATTACTCTGATAAAACGACATGTTATTGTGGTCCGTGTTGTACTTCTAAATAACAGCGGGATAATCCTTGGTAACAGGACTGTTGAAAGCTGAATCACACCCGTGCTGGGCCGCGCTGAGGTCACATTACCACGTGTGCTCAGAGGGAAAGACAGGAAACCGCCATTCTCCCTCTAAAATCTGGAGAGAGTGCACATGTTCACACACATCCTGATACTGCGGCTGAAAACTTTCTCTGAGCAACTGTTTGAAATCCATCTGATCTTCTTTGAGGCTGGAATAACACAGCGAGAAGACAAATGCTGCAGCGTTTAGCTACAACATTCACTAAAAGTAAAAAAACAGAAAACAAAACGCTGAAACGGAAGCTTCCAGATCAAACGACACCGCCTCTGAACAATGAGTCCATCAAAACACAGAACAAAAGTAACAGTTTAACCGCCAACTGCTTTTTCACTCATGATGGCATGATAAATGATAGGGGAGAAACCACATGGTTAAGAAAACAAGAGAATCTTAAACTGACACAAAGAAGGAATAAATAAATCACCAACAGCAATAGACCCTTTTCAGGTGACGTCACATAAAACAGCGAGTGTGCAGAGTCACTTCTGGCTTACGGGTTTAGAACGGTAAAGCTGACAGCTGAACTCTGTTTAAAGCAATTTTGTGTTAATAATTAAAGGTAACCTAACCAATTGTAACGTAAATTTGTACAATATTTATTTCTAAATGTCCTACCTGAAAGTATTATCCCCCCCCCCTTAGATCAAACATCAGTATTCCTCCTGCAGAATGCTCCACAGCTGCTTCCCCAAAATCCTCTGGATTTTTAAATATTAAACCAATCGTGGATTATTTGAGCGTCTTTTAGCAAATGTTTTAACTTCTTGCATGGTTGTTTGGATGTGTGTTTAATTTATTTTAGCACCAGAAGAGGATTGCACTCAATTTTGTTGAAAATGTGACAATAAAGTTATTCTATTCTATTCTATTCTATTCTATTTCTCTCTACAACCCGGCCATAGTTAGATGAAGGTTACAGGAACTTCAGTGAATGCTGCTGGTTTGATTATGAAGGTCATTCAGATTTTCTTCTTCTAATTGATGCTAATCCTAACGCTAGCTTTCCTCGACGGGGATGAGACGTAGATCTGCAGAAGATCTTTTCTGTCCAATATTTTCCTAAAATATTCACTGTGCCACTTGATAAACGTTCCTATTTCTACAATTACCTCTTATTACAACAACTACATTTAACCTTAGACGCAGTTAAAACATGCAGCAAATCTTCATCTTGGCTGCGTCTATTACAGGAATTTCTACCAGTTTTTGTGCTGATCGCTCTTAAAACATTTGTGAATAACCTCAAGCAAAATAGAACCTGTTAGATTAATATCTGCTCAAATGAAAAGTTTATATTTTCAATCAAATCTTACATATTGAAGGATTACTCAAATTTGTCTTTAGATTTGTGAACGATCTAAGACAGGAAATGAAAAGACAGTTCAACAGGACATTCAGAAAATAAATATTGTACACATTTCTGTTTAACTGTGACAGACTGGCGACCTGTCCAAGGTGTACCCCGCCTTCGCCCTTCAGTAGCCGGGATAGGCTCCGGCACCCCCGCGACCCCGAAAGGGAAGAAGCGGTCAAGAAGATGGGTGGATGGATTTCTGTTTAAATCGGTAAGGTTACCTTTTATTATTTACGTAAAAGTGTGTTAAACAGCGTTCAGCTGTCAGATTTGCCGTTCTAAACCTGTAAACCGGACGTCACTTTACACATTTGGGCCCTGACACCATTTTGTGTGACGTCACTGAAAAGGGTCTATTTACAGTATTTGTTGGGAGTCTCTTTGCCATGTTGTATTGAACAATGTAAAGGTTTACTCTCCCCTCTGTTGCAGTAGGGTAGAAAAAACAATAAAAAAAATCTGACTTTTCCCACCTTTCACCAATCCAGGTCAGCTAGTTATAGAATCCTCTCCTCCTGATCAGGTAAAAATGGAACGGTGCAGGCTCAGAAGTGTGGTTTGGCACACTCAACACAAACACTCCTGACTGCTGTCAAGATTGAGACCTCATGCTCGGCCACAGCAGGAACAACAGGTTGTGGTTGGACTGCACTTTTCAGGCCAGAACTGCTCTCCCCTGCCTCCCACCTAATCCACTTAAAACCAATTACAAGTCTGTTAGCGTGATCGCCTTGCTGAAAATGACAATGCAACCTGCGTGGAGGGAGCCGCAGAGGGGGGACGGCCCACTGCTCCAGTCCCCTGTGCTGTCTGTCACAGCTCTGGGCTCAAACCGCTCTCTCCCACGTGGCTGTTATCTCCATTAGCGGCAGCAGCAGCCACTGATATAATCATTGTTATGGCTAGAGAGAGCCCTAAGGTGTTGAAGGATGAGTTCCTACTCCAGCAAAATGAATTTCTGAGAGTGTTCTGCCAGGCGGCTTTGAGGTCAAAGGACAGATGGAGAGACACATCAAGACTTCCACCGTTTGACAGTTTGGTTAATTCAAAACACTCACCAGGAAATCCTGGATTCCTGCCAAGATGCCGCCACAGGATAACCAGTTTTGTTCTCTGTGGCTCTGGTCAAAACATTGTTCTGAATGACAAAACCATCACTTCAACATGTCACTTTCACTTTATTATTTACTAAAATGTGCTGTATAGGAGCCACATGGAGCAAAGGGATAGTCCAAGCCTTTACTTATTTGTTTGTTTTTCTTTATTTTGTTTGAGCTGTGAATCAAAAGAAGTGTAAAATATTCCAGAAATAAAAGTGGTTGTTTGTCCCCCAGCCCTCCTTTTTCATTTAGATCCCATCGTGTTTTAATTAAAATTGAGTTTATGAGTATTTCTTAATTCTAGTCGCGTTGAAACAGAAAACCAGATGCTAGAAAAAGCTCAGACTAATTACGCACTTACTGAAATGGGGATGCCAAAGTCCGCTATACCCTCTTTTTTGCGCACCCTGGCCCGTTCACGCTTTGGTGTGCGAGAAACGATGAGCCTTCAACACTCGTGCTCTTCCGAGCTGGCCTCTGGCTAAAAACTGTACCACTGGATTGATCCAATATTGCTTGTCATTACTTCTGCTCACTAATGATAGCTTGAGGCTATAAGTTCGTTCGTGAGTGTGCAACATAGCTCTCATCGACAGTCCCGCCCACAACCCAGAATAGTATTCCTAACGAGCTGCGGCCACTGTGCATTGAATGTGTCTTAAAAAATGACAAAGGCTTTTTGATTTTGGCTAAAAACTGCACAGTCATCATTTATAGATCACTGGGAATGATTTTACAGTAGAATAAAGTTAGCTAGAGTTGAACCTGAAAAAAAAGTTGGACTTCTTATGTCCAAAAAAAAAAAGAATAAGAGAAGGAGCGCCCGTGTTCTGTAATTATGGGCAGGATAGCATTGAGGAGATGTCATCAGGAATCATGGACGTTACTTTTGTTGAATGTGTCGCTGGAGGCATTTCCCCCATGATTCAGTGTAATAAACTCCTGACATGACTGCTAGCAGAGGTCATCGTTGCTGTAGACTTGCTGTGCAAATTTGAGAGTTGTTGTGATCAAATAATATTAATGTAGTTCATATTTCATTGTTAATGAACATTTTCTTTGTATTTTTACTCATTTCAGCCTTTTACATTGAATTTAAAAATGTCTGGCCTAAACTCCTCAAAGTGTCCCTGTACTCAGGAGAAAGTCAGAAATGGTTAACAATGACTACAAATGTGCAATCATGACAACTTTTGTTAAGTTATTTTGGAAATCACCATTGAAGTCAATTCCACAGCTCTGTTGGCACACAATAGTTTTCTAAGAGGAAAGTTTATAACCAAATATCCTGAACAAAAGTGTAATTTGATACGAATTACACCTATTAGAAAAGGAGATGAAAATCTGTTTTAACAGCAAAGTTTGGCCTGAAATTCACCAGACTTGCTGTTTTAAATAAGCTGGTCATTCTACACACACGGGTAAGTTCACTGTCTGAACTAACATTGTTAAACTGCATCTGATTAGTATTTATTAACTAAGTGAAACGTTTGATAGGTTTTGCATAGAGGTGTGAAGAACAAGGACCATGAGTCGAGTGAGTGTGTTTGTGTTGGACGGGGAGTTTGGGGAATCACACATGGCGACCTTGTAACATTTAATAAAGTTTAACACCTTGATTTAATTAGACTGGAAGCAGGCCCTTGACATTTTTTTCTATTTACGATGTGATTTGACTGATGTAAACCATCCAGAGGGTTGGGGGACACATCCAATTTTAACCAACTATGATTAAAAACAAGGCAAAGAGGTTTTATAACATCACTAAGAAGAAACAATAGAACTAGATAAAACACTGAGGTCAAGACATCACTGTTCATTTTTACTGATCCTCAAATGCAGTTGGGAAATACTTCCTACAACCTCATTAAAATTGTCTTTTTGTCACAGTCATTGTTGATTGTTGTCCTATTTTTCTAAAATATAATCAAATAAAGCTTTCTTTTACCAACAGTGTTGTGTTTTAAATCCAGGAGCTAGTTCTTCACTTCAGTCAGGTTTGACATAGTTTCAAAACCAAAGGTGACCACCAAGTCAAAGTTTACTCTAGCAAGTAGGATTCTAAGCTGACAGCTATAAAAACTAATACTTAATGGGACCATTATCCATACCAGGATTTTCAAAAGCCTTTCAGACTGTACTATTTTTTTTAATTAAAAATCAAATGTTATATTTTTTTAAGACATGTATCATGTATGATTACCTTTTTCTGTGTGGGTTTTCAATGTTTCTTTGGTTAAAAAAAAAAAAAGCAGCACATTTTTGATTATCATGTTCAAGTCAATGACTGTACAAATTGAGAAGCGAGTAAGTGAGGAGTGAGAATGCAGCGGTATTTAAAATAAATAACCTTTCTAACAAGTGAACAGCTGGATCTTTTTTCTGTTTAAAAATGCAACAACATCCATTGAAGTTTGTCTCGCGCTCCTCAGACGGCTGCGTCTAATTCAGGCTGAAGCTGGAAAAGTGAAGAAGATGAAACTTTGGTTGGTAATTTTATGGAGGAGCTGTACCATTCCGTATGATACGCAACTTATAATTTATAAGCTACAATCAAAACAGTGAAAAAAAGAAAAACGAATGTTAAACAAAGAAAAAAGTCCAAAGCACATAACCTCAGAGTAAAATCTATTTCTACAGAGTAAATCCTCATCTAAAAATGTCGACAGCATGCTCCTCTTGTTGTTTTAAACTGCTGCATCGGTACATTCCATTGAGGAAAACAACAGTAGGACAATGATTGGTACATTGTTGAATTGTAAAGTAGGTGTTAAAAAATTTGGATTAGAAAAAAGAAGTTAATCAGAAAGCAGCAGAGGAAGAATGATTATTCTGAGATATAAAATAACTGAGAAATAACTGTCTGTTTCTCAATGTAAGTCAATGGGACTTTGGCCTTTTTGCAACTCAGTGGTATTTCCTATTTGGAACACGGACGTAGGGGGGCTTGCTCTGTCCAGTTCTTATATAGAGTCAATATTTCAAGTACGCGGAACATCGCTGTGTGAGGTAGCTGTAGCCCCGCCTCCCCAGCGCCCCACTCAGACTGTGGCTGCAGCTGACGCATGCTATTGTTTGGGTCTTTCTATGATCATAAAAGATGCTTTATTTTACAATTACCAAATTTTCTTATTTCTCGCCTTCTGTCTGATTACATTGATGCCAGTTTGTGACTAATTTAGTCTTTTTATCTGGTAAAAATGCGCTTTAAAAACACATCAGGCACCGCAGTACACATGCCACAAGGCAGAGGGCGCTGGTGAGCCAGGAGAGTGTATGTGACAGCGCTGCTAAAGAATAATAGATTTAGCGGTAGCAAAACCAGTGGAGCCGTCCAGTTACTCTAATATTGTTTAGCCTCAATTTCTAAATGGAGGATTTTGTTTTTAAACCCACAAACTCAAGAATTTGTTTAGACACGTCATTGGCAGTGATCTCCACTGAGACAGAGAGACTTTAACACTGAAGAAATGAAAGGAAGACTTCTACAAACAGAACATTCATCTGTTTCTTCAGGAGAAGCAGCGCAGACTTCATTCAGAAGTAAAAGTAAGTCAATAACAACAATTTGGGTGATTTTTTTTATGCTAGAGGTTGTAAGAAGAAGGAAAATACCTAAATGAAATTTTAAACAACACACTTTATCTGCTGTCAATCAAATGGTGAATAAGCTGCTCTAGAGTTCATAAGTCTGTAAATCTGACTGATGACGTCAGTGCCTCATTAGCCCATTGACTGTATAAGAAAAAACTGGACAGAGCAAGCCCCCCTCCTTCCGTGTTCCATATAGGAAGTAGGGGTGTGCCAAAATATCGATATTGCGATATATCGCCATATTTAGTCCTGCGATCGATTCTCGATGGGTTCTCACCAAGTATC
>NC_050532.1:12732818-12747994 GCF_002922805.2 Oryzias melastigma
TTAAAGATTTTTTTCTATTATCACAAGTTATTAGAGTTATAAATTGACCAATCAGATGGCTCAATAAGCGTTTGTGGGTCTGACGTCGGACGTCTGGGGGGTTTGAGTGACAGATGACGGGTAGCCAATGGGAGCAGACTTCATCAATGGCTCTGTCAAAAGACCTTTAACACCTACTTTACAATTCAACAATGTACCAATCATTGTCCTACTGTTGTTTTCCTCAATGGAATGTACCGATGCAGCAGTTTAAAACAACAAGAGGAGCATGCTGTCGACATTTTTAGATGAGGATTTACTCCGTAGAAATAGATTTCACTCTGAGGTTATGTGATTTGGACTTTTTTGTTTGTTTAACGTTCGTTTTTCTTTATTTCACTGTTTTCATTGTAGCTTATAAATAATAAGTTGCATATCATACGGAATGGTACAGCTCCTCCATTAAATCACCAACCAAAGATTCATCTTCGCCGCACTTTTCCAGCTTCAGCCTGAATTAGACGCAGCCGTCTGAGGAGCGCGAGACAAACTTGAAAGAACCTGGTCATATTTTCAAACAGAAAAAAGATCCAGCTGTTCACTTGTTAGGATGGTTATTTATTTTAAATACCGATGAACGCGCTTCTCACGTGCATCTGATCAGACTGTAACGTGATGAGCTGCTGCGGCGCCCGCGAGGGGAGGGGGTGGGCGCGCCGCTCTGCAGTGACGTCACCCAAATGCTCCTTTTATCTCAACTAAAAGGAATAAATGTAAGTAAATCCCAAAGGACCGCTGACAGAATCAAATGTTGGAATGGTTCTCCCTCAAAGACTTCAACAATGACTTGTACAATTCTCTGCCGTTATTAAAGTAGAAGCTGTTGACATCCCGCGGTCTCGTGGTCGAGGCGTGGAAAGAGGTGGACACTCACAATAAACTCACTCCAGATTGGTGACAGTACTTCCTGTAGATTCATGACTCAGCAATGACTCACAGAGACTCAGACCAATCGCTGGAGATGGGTTGCAGACGTTTGAAATATGGCGATATCCGTTTCAGGAATTAACGGTGAAAGCGGCGTCCTACTTTCACGAGGAGTGGAAGTAATGCATTTCCAATGGGGGACCTCATGGATCGAGAAGCCCATTATTTTTACAGTCAATGCATCAGCCGTGAACCTCACCACACGGCACTGGATTTTGGCTTTGGTTAGTTAAGAAATAATGTGCTTACAAGTTAGACAACACTTTTTTCCTGCATATGTGTGCCATAAAAGCACCTAGTAGGAGATGGACTAAAAAACAAGGTTCTATCACAGACCTCACCCAATAAGAAGAAAAATCAATCAATTGATATTGACAATATCAACACAATTGATATTGTGTTTTAAATTATTCTTAAAACAAGATTTTGAAGAAAATAAAAAGATGCATTTGTGTTTTAAATTGCTATATCATAAATTACCAAGGTAACATTGATTATTGCAATGTTTACCATATTACAATACTGTTGGTATCGTGAGCCATGTATCGTGAATCACATTGTATTGTTAGTGACTCTGAGATTCCCAGCCCTAATACTGACACAATATAACGTTTTCACTGATGGATACCCAGATATTAGGCTGACATACACATTCTCATTCAGCTTTTATTTTCTTAAGTTTCATGTCAGAGAACCGTCTCCATTCTGAAGTTCATTAAAAACAGGCTGGAGCATGCTCAGTCAGGACCACTTGGAGGGATTTATGCTCATGTCAACAGAAACATACATTCTTATGTCCATTGACTGTGACAAAGTAACAAATAAGGTTGCAGAAACTAGTTCACTTCTTATGTGGTGACTTATGCTGTAGATTCTGGAGTTATGATGTTTTTTCAAATGTTCAAAAAAAGTTCAATTTTTCCTTCACACTGTCATACAGGGAAATATTTCTGATAAACAAGTTTTTATTATAATTATTTATTTGTTATTTATGACACCCCCCCACACACACACACATTTTAAATGCTTGCCTAATTTTTCATGTGGCAAAAAATGGGCCGGACTTGACCATTAAACTCCCAGGCTGAAAAGTTGTCCCACTCCACCCCTGACCTGAGGTGTCGTCGATGATGCTTAAATACAAAAACTTTGACATACTGTAACGTTTCAACTGTTAACACGATCAATGTAATTCTAGTAGATTGTGTCAACGGGGTAAAAAGGGTTGAGCCTTTTATCAAAACACAATAGCTATAACTGTTTAAAAATCAATCATATAGGAGAAATAAATAATTGCACTTTGCGCTCAGCTGAAAGTATATGCACCAAGTCTTTCATAAAAAGGAATGAAACTGTAAAATATAAAACTTGCAGCCAAAATCACAAGATTTGCACCACTTCAACATTTGTCCTTTCCAACTGTGGGTACATGCGTTAGTATCGGGTAGCAATGGGAACACCATATGCTGGGTTCAAGAGCCCACGCTTGGTGCGTTCTTGAAGGCGCCACATATGTATGGTGTGCCTGCAGCTTTAGGATTGTTGGATTCTTCTTTTTGCTGATGATTCTGTCATTTACATCTTCCTTCTTGTTTTGGATGTCTTTCCGTAGACACCCCCCCCGAAGTGAGTCCGTTGCCAGCTTTACTTGTATAGATTACAGCTCAGGCTGGATGGAGCTATCTGCTTACCACAGCTTGTGTGTGTGTTTATGTGTGAGCAGGCCGGAGAGCGTTTGTTGAGTGGAAAATGGCCCCTAAAGCTCCACTGCTCACCTTTCACAGTGACAACATTTAACACTGTGAGCTGCCCCCCTTCCAACTCCCCACCCGCCGCTCAGCCTTTACCCACATTTCCCTTTTAAGGCCTCAGAGAATGTTTTTGGATTGATAAAGGGATGAATTGATTTCACAGAAGTAATTGCCCTTCAGCAGATGGTCAGACATGACAGGAGATGCTGGGGGGGTTTGGGAGCCTAGCCCCCACTGGGGCTGAATGTGACAAAATGCAAAGCGGAATTTGCCGGCCCTTCCAATCCAGAAATGGCGCAGGGAGCGAGCATGTGAGAGGCATGATGGCATGTCCTTCACAGTCCGTACGAGTTTGGGTGACAGCTGCAATGTTTATAGGCCAGCTTTGATGACAGTCGGGAGGGGGGGCGGGCATGGCCCAGCTCTTTTCAGACAGGAATTAGGTTTGTCATCAGATTCTAAAATCCCTCTGATTTATGACATTTCCACTCGTGTTGTCCCTTCTCCCCCCCTGACCCCGACCAACAAACACCCAGCAGGGAGATGATGACATTCAGCAAAATTGTTTGTTTATCTCTTACTTTCACCGCAAAGGATCCATTTCCCATACCGACATGCACCCACAGCAGATCATGCTTCTTGTAGAGCTTTCAATGGAAACGGGCTAAAACAATTTTCTCTGGTTGATTTATGGCGGGTGCTTTGTCTTATTATTATTACTGTTCTTATTTTCTATTCTTATTTATGAGATCATTGCAGTTTGATCGTTGTAATGTTTGCACTATCTCTGCTTTATAAAAAGGCATTCTCTGGATGTGGTTTATGTGAGTTTTTCCTCAAAAATGCAAATATCTGCAATTTTCACATTTTTAAATGAGTCTTAAATATTAAACATTGGACTGAAAACCATGACAATATTTGGTACATTTTCTTGAAAATGCAATACAGTTAACCAAGAGAAAAAAATCTGAATTCAACTCAATGAAAAAAAAGGTAATTCAAAGCTGAAAAGCAACACAAACACTGAAATATGTGGTTGTGTTTATTATTATTTTTATAGCAAATGCAAAATTTACCTGATGTCTTAACAGTTTTTCTTGAATTTTTTAAACCTAAACTTGTTTGTTTTGACTTTTTCTTTATTGATAACCCATTTGGACTATTTCAGACTTCAGAATGACCAACAGGTTTGCAAGCTTTTACCCAGACTCACAAGCCAGAGCTCACACAACCCATCACAATCTGGGCCAAAGTCTGGACGCAACACGCTACGAAGTAGGTGGCAGGAATCAAATCTGAAGTTTTAATGATCCACCAAAGTCAGTCATTTGTACTATTGTCTGAATTGCAGAGCACTTTAAGCAAATTTTGATAGAATTTAAATTTGCACATATTTAGTTATTTTTAGTTATTTGTTTGTTTCGAGCAACTGATGACGATTTACAATACAAGCAAAAGCAAATTTACATTAAAAGCTGATTCATTTAAGGCTTGAAAAGGAGTGGGAGGAAGAAAATGTATTTAAACCCACTCCTATATGCATGAAACAATCCAAAAAAATTATATTTTTGGCTTCCTGCTCTTACAAAAATAATAAACATTTCTGGAAAGAAAAGTACCAAGTGTATTAAAATAGTAAGGCCTTTCAGGCAAGTGATAGTAGTAGTCGATAACTGCATAAATTATAAGTAATAACTCTAACAGTGGTACAATACATTTAAATAATATTTTAGCTGGCTTTCAGCGTTTTCAGCCATCAATTTCAGCATCTTCAGCTATCAGCACTAGCATCTTCAGCGGCCAAATCCAGCGTACAGCATTCACACTAGCATCATCACAGGTAATGTTATATATTTAGTTCATTTTGGCCCCTTGTCTGATTAAGTTTGATACCTCTGAAGTTGTAAAGTGGTGTATAAGTAAAGGCCAGTTACCATTTTTGAAGTCTTTCACCTGTAAACTCAAAAAGAACTTTGCCATTTTTTGGGCCTATGAAGCTAAATAAATATGATCATTAAACTCAATCACATGTGATTCCTGAGTCTAAGACTCTACTTTTGGGTTTTTCTAAGTTCATATTCTCACCTCTTTTTATGCCAAACAGTATTATAGAATGACATTTAAAGTTGGATTCTTTCTTCATTTGCTGGTAACCACCACCACCCCACTGACAAAGTTTTAAGATTCAAACCAATAAAAAAATAAAAGTCCAACTCCTTATTTCTAGTATCATACTGCACAACTCAAATAGCAAGTATTAAAAGCAATAACAAATTTTCTTTTTAATTTGTTTTTTTTTTTTAAATGTTGTCAGATTTTCTCAAAACAACAATAAAAAGAAACGTTTGTAAAATATAAACTGCTGTTTGTCCTATTTTAAACTAAAATATTAAAAGCAAAAGATTTTCATAAATAAACACTTGAGATGCACTCATGAATGATTCCCAAACAACAAAAAGTCTGTTAGTATTCTGGTGAACCTGTTGCATTCACTAGGGTGACACCCCACCCCCCCATGCCCTCCTCATCCTCCCATCTGTGGTTGAACATCTCGCCTGGGTTTGGAATAGCACCAGTGACCTCGAGGGCAAATGTCTGCAGATCCTGTCACGGACTCCCCAAGCCCACTGTGCCCTCTGTGATTTATAAGTGAGCCCTGAATTTACAGCTCGTGAATCGCTCTGCCTTAACAGCAGCACAAGAAAGAATGAAAGTATAAAAGGCGGGAAACCAATGTTTAATTAACTGTGATACAAATGCAGTTACTAATGTCCATTTGCAGTAAAACAAGACTTTTTGAGACTTCCAATCCAACAATATTAATTTCTGTGAGGCCAGCAGTGGCGCATGTCTGCACTGCAAGAGTTTGTGTATGTGTGTGGGTGGGGGGAGTGTGGGGGTGTCTATGTTTGTGTGTGCGAGCACCTGGCGCAGAGGAGAGCTTATAAATTCCCACGATAAGCAGAGGGGAAGTGTCACATTGCTGGGTGTCATTTTTTTAAGATGTGAAGAAATGCTACCCAGCTTGGTTTCCCTATGAAATACAGCAAGACTGAAAACGATAAGCTGCCCCGACTTTTACAGAGGTAGCAGAAAAGCTGGAAGAATGGAGATATCAGCTGACGAAATGCACAAAGTCTACAATTATTTTTTTCATATTCTACAGTTTTGATGCTAAAACAAGTGCATTATCATTAAAAATGATAAAAATAAATCTGAACAAGAATGAAACGGTGACTACAGAAAATGTCATGAGATTTAAATATACATTTTCCTCTGGTGTGATTTGAAAAACAGATTGAGATTGAAACTCTTGCAGGTGAACTGTGGTGATGTTTTCTTTATGTCAGTTTTTAGGTCACTCATTATGTGCAGCAACACAGTTTGGATAGATGTATGCAAAACCGCGACACTAGAAGATTCACTGTTGTAGTTTTTAAAATGACAATATTTAAATGTTTGCATGGAAAGATCACAAGAAGGGGCACTTCAGTAATAGTCACTCTTCTAATTGATGTGGTGGCTGTGTTGTAGAGCGGTCGACCACTGATCTGGAGACTGCAAGCTCAGTTCCTGTCTTGCCTTCCATGTGTTGTCTTTGAGCAAGACATTGCTCCTGGTGGTTATAGGTTGGTGACATTGTTCAGCAGGAGAGTGTGTAAATGTGTGATTGTAAACCACTCTGGGCCTTCAAGAGAGGTAGTGAAGAACTGTACTAGGGGTCTTCAACCTTTAGCAGTAAAAGAGACCTTTGGGGTTGTCTTCTAATGATCAAAACCTAGAAGGAGCCGTATAGTTTTACTTTAGCCTTTAAGAAATTTGCATTCATGACCTTCTTTTTTAAAAATAATAAATATGAATTATGTCTATTTTTTGACGCGAACAAAAGCAAAAATATAAAAAGAATCTAGAGTTATTTATTTATTCATGAATAAAATCTGTTCATTCTGGAGGTAGCCTTGAGACAACAATCATCTTATCATCTATATCATCTATGTGCACCTCAGACATCGACTTATACATTTAACTAATCTAAATTAAATACATAATAATTAAACAATCCTTAATTTAAGAAATTGCTGTTTTATTTGTCTTTTATTTATTTATTTATTTTTTAATCTTTTTCTCCTCTTTGTCCTCAGCAGTCTTACACTGCTGGGTTTTGTTGGTAGTCTTAGTTTGTTGGCTTTGTTTATTTGTTTTCTTTAGGTAGTTTTGGTTAGACAGACATTATCAGGAGCTGCTGACTCTGATGGTCGACATGTCTGGGTCAGCAGTCTTCATGACTTATTTTATGTTTGTTCAAGGAGCCACAATGGAGAGATAAAAGAGACACATGTGGATCTGGAGCCAAAGGTTTCAGACTCCTGGTCTATACAGTAAACAATGTTTACTGTAATATTAAATAGTAAACCATTTCAGAGAGGCTTAAGGAAATTGAGACACTTAATGAACACCACAGATGACTGGCTTCAATTTTTATTTTCCTTTTGGTGATTCAATTTACCATTCAAGACAGCAGAGCTAAGGGTTGAAGTTAGGGTGCGATCTTTGATCAACAGATGGCCACTAAACACAGGCACGGTTTTTCA
The DNA here is from genome assembly GCF_002922805.2 of Oryzias melastigma. NCBI lineage: Eukaryota > Metazoa > Chordata > Actinopteri > Beloniformes > Adrianichthyidae > Oryzias > Oryzias melastigma. The sequence continues at coordinate 12,740,128 of NC_050532.1, forward strand.
CTTCTACTTTCCCATTTTTGAAATGGTGGAGAGGGGAAACCATGTCCAGTCAAAATGACTTCAAGGGTTGTTAACCTCTTATATCTCTGTGTCCAACCTGGAGATTTCTCTTGGCAGCACCATCAAGGACTAGGTCAACAAAATAAAGAGAGCCCTGAGCTATGTACTTCTAAATGTCAGACATCTGCACAGCATGTACCACCAAAAGGTTGAATGAGAGCCTTAAAGGGAGAAGACCAGAAGATAAATGCAGCATGGAGCCACAAATTTTAACAACACAAAGACTGCTGAGGACAGGAGAGGTGGAGACCCAAGTCTACAACAGCATATAACAAAATTAAACCTATGGAGGTCCACCAGTTGTTTACTTTGAAGAATTTGAAAACGGGCAGAGAGAACTGTGAATCACCTTCAGTATCCTTGTACATCCATGTTACTTTTCGGATGCAACAAGGCCTTCTGGGATATAGACAAGGATGCTGACCTTGCTGTGTAGAGAATGACCACATGGTATTAATGCTTATTGATCTATGCGATTCTAAATTGGATATAGAATTAACTTTCATTTCTAACAAAGCTGTAGTTCAAGCAAGAAAAAAGAAGCAGTGGAACCCTGTTAGGGTAAGGCAATCATATACTCTACAGCACGTTTCAAAGTCGAGGCCCGGGGGCCGAGTCCGGCCCTCCTGGTAATTCTATTCACTCCAGATCATTTTATTTTATTGTTATTAATGGCCTGATATTATCTTGCCGTTATTTCTAACTTGTATAATTTTGACAAAAAATACTGAAAGTTATTTAAGGTTTAAGTTGATTTATTCTGGAATAATATTCCTGCCTTTTTATTATTCATATTTATGTTAAAAGGTTAGGGTTTTAAAGTTTTAAAAATTGTCGTTCTGCTAGCTTTTTGGGCTATTTTGGAGTTCAACTAATATTTCAGCTGCAAGCTAGCTGTTTTGGCTAATTTAGGCTTTTTGAAAAATGTTTCGAGCTGTTTTGGAGTCTAGCTAATATTTGCACGCTAGCTGTTTTGACTGATTTAGGATTTTCTCTTTTTTTTTTTAGATTTGTTTTTTAGGCCAATTTTGCATTTAGCTAATACTTTATCTGGTTATCAGCTTCAGCGTTTTCAGCGGCCAAATTCAGCTTACCGCATTCACACCAGCATTATCACAGGTAATGTAATATATCTAGTTAAAAAGTTACAGTTTTAAAGTTGCAATAATGTAGTTTTAGAGTGTTCAATAAATGTTTATCTTGTTCGCCCGCGACCTAAGGTGTGTTTTGGATTTGGCCCCTCTGTGCGATTGAGTTTGACACTCCTGCTCTACAGTGATGTTTGCTTTACAAACTCAACCTGGAAATATGATCAACTGGAACTCTGTCCAGTAAATGGGCCGCATGTGGGTTATGGACAGAGAGTGAGCTCTTAGTGTGGGGTTCTGACTAAAGAAAAGAAAATGTAGATGGGATCACAAAGATGCATGGTTTCTGTTTAGGGGTTGATTGCCAGGGACATGACCTGGTGGTAGGATTTGTTTTTTCCAAAACCTCTGAAGTCCATCTGGTCTTCTCCTCTCTGACTGATCCATCATCGAGTGACAGTGGGGTCCATAACTGAATTTCTGCTCCACAAATAGCACAGCCAGCCTAAGCATCACACTTTTGAGCCTCTGGAATCCCCCTCTATCTACAGTAAGTCATGCGTTATGTGTGCGCTGGTTTGTGAAGGCACCGTCAGCATGTGAGCAAGAAGACCCCTGCTGTTGCCCTTGCCGACGCACCACACCAAGATATTTTAGGCACTCTGCCCCCTGCCCTGCCTCCAGCTATCCTCCTGTTTCTCCCATGCAAGCTCTCCCCCTCTTCCCCTGTCATTAATCATCTGCCTGCGAGAACGAAAAAAAACAAAACAGTACCCCTTCCAGGACACACGGAGCATTTTCAAGTGGTGGCAACAACTTTGCAACTTTTGAATAAAATTCCGTCCGCAGCGGGTGGTTTCAGAAATGTCTGTGAATCTGCCAGCTGACAAAGTTAGCACTCAGCAGAGTGTGTCAGTAACCTCAGCCCCTGTCTGACAGACAGACATCCATGCCAACAATTAGAGCTTAATAAATCAGTTTGCCATTTTAACACATTGATTCCCTACAGTGAGGGGTGCCAGCATGATGTCTTGGTTGGAGATGTTTGTTCATTAACTCATCTGTGAGGATTGTTTCTTTTGTTTTGGTTCTTGGTTCTTCCAAAGTTCTGTTTTCAGGCGTGTTTTTACCCCGGTCACAGGAATTCATTTGATGATTCTCTTCAGCTGTCTTCATTCTCAGCATATTTGCTTCTCACACTTTCTCATTTCTCCCCTGATTTAATCATGTTTGAGTTTCGTTATTAAAGTTTTTAAGGTGATGCCTGGTCTGTATTACTTCACCACCAGTTCCTGACTTTCAGTACTCGATTTACCAGGTGGACAGTAAGTGGGCTTAAAGTCCTACTCCAATTATCTTTTAATCTATTGTAAAAGTATGGCCAGTGGCCTTTTAATTATGATTCTGCCGTTTTTATCCAACACAAACAAATCTGTGTCGTTTTCTAGATCATAGTTTCATTAGAAATTCCCCTCTGAGTTGTGGGCAGAACCGTTTTCAGCAGCCCAGTCTCAGTAAAATGCGTACATATGCCACGATTTGGGAAATACCGTGTATAATATACGCCATATTTGCGTGCATATAATACGCCCGGTCCTAAACGTGTTAAAGTCTGTTTTCCACGTCTGACACGTCCCCTGGTGGAGTCTTGAGCATCACAGACAGCCCCACAAACGAACAATTTGCTGTTCTAACCCTAACCATAACCGTAATCCTAACCTTAACCAGGAACAACGTCATTTAGAAAAGAGCCGGAGGATTTCTGACCACGAGATCAAAACGAAACCTAAAAACTCGTGTATATTGTACGCCGGCGCCACCTATTCTCAATTATTGCGTATCATATGCATGCAAAAACCGTGTTTGGCGTATATTATACACGGTATTTCAGAGTGCAAAGTCGTGGAATATGTACGCATTTTACTGAGAGTGTGTTGGTTTTCAGAGTGTAACCTGCCTTTACTTCCCATCATGGCTTTGTACACATACTCTCCCGCTAGCTTACCCTCACAGTCCTAGCTAACATTAGCAGTACTAAGACGTACATGGATCTATTCGTTTGCTTGTGCATGCATCAGAACTAAATAGAGCAGGGAGCTTATGGTCTACTGATTGTAGTTTATATGGAAAAATTAAAAGCTTTTTCAAATTATGTTTTTTTCTGCTGCTCCTGATCCATCACTATTTGCATAAATACATACTCAGAATATGTCCCACATTGTAAGAAAAATGCTACAAGAACATGCTAAAACAGCATTTTTAGTGGAGTAGGTCTTTAAAGCTGAATGTGATATTGTTTGAGTGTTTTTTTAACCTTTTTTTATTGTAAAGTTCAGCGATTAAATGTCTAACAGTCCCAAGATGTTATTTTTTGTTGCAGACTGTCACATTTCAGGAGGAGTGGGATTGATTTTATGAAGGACTTTATTTCTAAGCCTGAAAAATGAAGCCCAAGAATGTATGTGAACACAGTGTGAGTTTGTGTGTGTGTGTTTGTGTATGAAGAACTGGGAGAAGGGGGTGAGAAAACACCTGTGCATCAGGCAATCTGTCTTTGTCCAAAGAATGTGACAGTGACCCCTGGATGAAGGTGAATGTGTGTGTGTGTGCAGAAGCAGGTGCTCACTTTTAGTTCCCAACAGTGACAGATGGTACAGAGGCGGTTCTTTGATGTAAGAAGGCATCTGTTGGGTGACAATAATATAGACAGGAGTCCTGCAGGTTTGGTTTAAAATTCAGCTTATATTGATTTTACTTAACAAATGCTGAAAATAATCAACCAAAAAAAACACACTCAAATTGTTCTTCTTCTACTAGTGATCTGATCAAAAATAAAATACTCATATTTTATTTTTTATTCGTTTAGTTTCTCTTTTTCCCCTTTTTATTATTTGTATATGGATCACAACAAAATAAATTACATACAAAAATAACAGTAGAGAAGAAGAAACCTTAGTCACAATCAATGAGACATACAGGCTGGAGTCGCCACACTAGCTTGTTGCGTATGCAACGTTGGACGCCATATTGGATAGGGCGAGATGTCTGTTTATATTTGCCCTGTCAATAAAAACCCGGTACTTGCCCCCAACTTATAACTGGAGTGCTGCGTGAAGGACAGTACATAACTGTGTGCAATCAACAAAGACTTCATGATTCACTTACAACGGGCATGACAATGGTACGTTCCATTTTCATGACGTCTCTTGAGGTGGCCGTTCAACCCTCAAACTAACAGTAAGGCCCAATCCGAATTCCTCCCTTTCCCTTCATTTATCCCTTCAAATAGAGAGTTCATAGTGTCTCATAATTCAGACGTCACTTTTGTTCAATGACAAAATAATCACCGATAATGACCGGTCCGCTAGCTTTAGCACCAAGCTTCCAGCGCTCAAATATACATAACAACAGCGTTTTTATCATTTTAAAAAGGGTCATGCTACAACCAAAAGTCATTACTTACGTTTAAATGTAAACTTCTGTGCTTTAGAGCGCACCCACGTGAAGAAAAGTGCTTCTCAGTGCAACGCGGTTTAGCCTCGCGATGGAGGACTTGATATCCCTGTGTTTGGAGGGTTGGATTTTACATAAAAAAATTCTGCACTAAAAATGCCCCTTCAAATGGAGGAGAAGGAAAGCTTTCGGATTGGGCTCTAAGACCTGCACTCCTCCTAAGATACAGCCACTCCTCTCTATGAACCTCCACAGATCTAGAGAACCTAAAAACCAGCAGCACCCCGACGTATTATTTTCTTCTTCTTTTTTACTCTGCGTCTTTTTCTTTTGGGGTTCAACATTCATTCACCTCTATCTAATTTGGTCCTTTGCATCCTTCTCTGCTTTCCTAAGTGTTTCTTGATAACGAACTAAACTGTGAGCATCAGACACAAACAATCTATATAGTATCAAAAAGTATTTGTAGATATTTATTATTCTGCTCTTTTATACTACCATATTTCACATACTGTAGGGAGATTTGGTAGTAGGTAAATGATGTATACTTGTATAGCACTTTTCTACCTTTCTTGAAGGCCCAAAGCTCTTTACAGTCACAGACCCCTTCACACACTGATGGCGACTCCGCTGCCGAACACTGGCGCCGACCTTCCACCAGAGGCAATGTGAGTTCAGTGAACACTTTGACACATGGGCGGGCAAGGCGGGAATCAAACCCGCAATTTTCCGATCAGAAGTCAACCGTCCTACCGCTGCACAACGGCTGCCCCCAGATTTGGGGTAATAATTACAAAAGTTCACTACATTCCTTTTTTTTGCTTCAAAAACGAGCCATCAGAATTGTTCAAAAAGCCGGCTGTTTTGATTACAGTTTATTTTATCAACCCAGACTTAAAACTCTATGACCTTGTTTATTTTTACACCACACAAATTCTATACAGAGCTAAGGGGAAACATTACCAAACCATTTCTAACAATAGTTCCTAGAAAATGAAGGAGGCTACAAACTGAAAGAATGTAGGAACTTCAAGGTCAAATTGATAAGAACCACAGAGAAAAGTTTCTGTATGTCTGTTTGTGGCACTAAATTCTGGAACGGGCTCAGCAATTAGCTCAAGCAATGTTCACTTATCTAAATATTTTAGAAAATGTATAAAGAAACTCTAATTTCACACTATGAAAATAAAGATTTAAAGATTTGAAGAAATTCCACATATGTGGATATGTGAACCTTAATGTTGTAAAATAATTGATGCTATTTTGATGACAACAACACGTTGTTAATCAGTATGATTACTGACTGATGTGAGCCAAGGGTTGATAGGACACCAGAACAGCCTTACTCTGCGCCAACAGTCCCGCCCACAACTCGGAGGTGAATTTATAATGAATTTATGCCGCTCTGCAGACACTACGTCCTAGATAATGACACATTTTGTTGATTTTGGACAAAAACAGCATAATCATGATTAAATGACCACTGAGAGCACTTTGAGAATAGATCAAAAGAGTGGGACTTTACAACTTATGAGGATCTGTGACAGCATTTGTCACAAGAACTAAACCTAGCTTGCATTGCGACAAATCCATTTTTTATTAGCTTAAATGTTTTGTTGATTGCTACTAGACGGAGCAGATCCAGTGAAACCGAATCCCTCTCCCAGACGCTGCCTCTCGTTTTCACTTGGTATGCTCTGGATGGTCAAGTGGAACATTCCTGCAGGCTGCATTTCACTCAGTTGGCTCACATCTGCTTTAATCACCTCAGCAATGGCTGACCTGCACATATAATGTTTCAGTACAAGGGAAACTTGGTGAGAGAAAGAGCATGGAGCCCAGAATTACTTAACCAAAACTGGCAGGGTTTTCCAGGCTCAGGGCGCAAACTGATACTGCATGCTCTTTCTTAAGAGGTCTTTTAGGTTGATTATACAACTGTTGATTCACGGAGGACAAGACGTCTCACAAAAATAGATTTTTTTAAATAAAATGCTTGTTTGTAGGTTGAGATCTATGTGAGCTGGATGTCACTGGGTGGTGATGGCTGGAAGGAGATTCCAAACTGTCCTGAAATGTTTTCAGCTCTCCATTTCCTCCTGTTGGTTGCATCTTCATGTTGCTGGAATTTTGAGCATGTTTCAAAGTCATCACGGATGTCTCCAAGCCAGAATCTGAGAAATGAGAGACAATTCAGGTGGAGCTGTTGACATTTGGATGAAAACTGGTTGCGCACTAGAATAAGAATCTAACCTTTTGGGAACAAGAATGCTCCTCACAGCACAGAGAAGTCCAAGCAGAGCGTTTTTTTAGGTCATGTTGAAAGTCCCACCATGGTCCTGCCAGAGTGCAGAGTGTTACTCCAGATATCTATTTACTCACATCGACTGAACGTTTAGTCCTGATGTCCACAGGGCGTCTGTCTATGGACTAATAAAGATTCTATTGTTGTAGTATTTTCAACATTCCCTTTAGACCTGGGGTTCGCAAACTAAGGCCAGGGGTCTGCGTTATGCGGTTCGTTTAACTATTCAATCTGGCTCGTCAAACTGGGATAAATTATGTTGACAATCCTTAAAGGGTAGCCTGACTGGATTTTCACATTTCGGCAGTGGGTCTAGTCAGCCTCCAACTTCCCTGTTTGGTTACCCTTTAATAATTTCTTGTTTCCCTGCAATTCTGGTGTCTCCACATAGATGGTACACTTTAATACTTTGACCTTTGTTTAGGTGCATAAAGCTATTCTGCATTCACGTGCTGTTGGAAGAAGATTTGTTGTTTTTCTGACATTCATGTGTGCTTTTTGAGTTAGACGGTCATTTCTCCAAAGATTCCAACACCCCATGAACACAGCATTTCTCTGACTTAATCCTTGAAGGACTTCAACCAACTGGTTAAATTAGCTCCAAAATGAGAACAAAGTCATAGTTTTAAAATAAAGTCTCTAAAAAGGCCTAATCCGAATTCAATTTGAAGTTTCAGTTTAAGTGCATGTCATGTCCGGGATTATTATTTTTTAAGTTTCACCCTCGAAGTGGAGGGGTCCAAAGTCCACCGCCATTTTTTTTATTTGTTTTTTCATTGTGACTTTAATCAACAATCGGTATTTTGTCCCATTGTTCACATGGATGGAATGGAGATTGTGTGGCTTCAAACCTGCAGGTCTTTGAAAATAATAGTGTGAAGCACAAGTTAATTTTTACTGGTCATTGGCAAAAATAAGTAAATGTAACTATTTCAATAGTCAATTACACTTATAATTGTAT
>NC_050532.1:12748177-12753859 GCF_002922805.2 Oryzias melastigma
TCAACAATAGGTATTTTTTCCCATTGTTCACATGGATGGAATGGAGATTGTGTGGCTTCAAACCTGCAGGTCTTTGACAAATAATAGTGTGAAGCACAAGTTAATTTTTACTGGTCATTGGCAAAAATAAGTAAATGTAACTATTTCAATAGTTAATTACACTAATAATTGTATGTAGTTTGTCAGTAAACTGTACTGAATTGAACGAATGAAAATGAATTCTGAAATGTTCTAAACTTTAGGATCACATTTCTACATACAAACAGTGGCAGAATGAGAGACGAGGCACATTTAAGGCTGGATGGATTTCATGTGTAACAGCTCATGTCAGGTGGACCCTGTTTAACAGGTCATCTGGACATAAAATAAAGTCTCTGGCCCCTCCGCCAGCTCGCCTCCCTGTCATAGTGCCACGGGCCTGATCGTTTTCACGGCTCATACTGTGTGTCAGCAGCTCGTTACATTTATTCCACACCGTCACCAATTAGATGGCCTCTAATTAATCAGCACTTTTCTTAATTCCACGTGTTCAGTCCATCAGCACTGCTGAGTGTTCTGATGGTTGCTTAATGTGAGCGTGATTCATCTTTGTTCATTGAGGTTGGCTGCATTACAGTGCTGTCCACTCTGATTAAGGGAGCAAAGCTCAATGTCGTATTTAACTAGTCTAGATTTTTTAATAAATGTTTGAAGATCACTCGAGTCCACTTCTGTTTAGTTTCACTTTATTAAGCTCCACATTGTTGTTAACACGTTCCACATTTACGGAGAAGTTTTAGGCTCATTTAAATGGAAACTACAATATAAAGATGACACAGAAGATTAGAGGTTATGTTTAGCAATATATTTTATGAATTTTATTGCATGTGTGGGGAGTTGTATTTCATGTTTTCATGTACAGCACTTTGAGCTGATTCTTTTAACATGAAAGGTGCTATATAAACAAAATGAATTTGAAGTTGAATATCAAGGGACTTCTCTGCTTTTAATCTAAATACCATATTTTCCGGAGTATAAGTTGCACCGGAGTGTACGTCACAAGAGCAGAAAATGTCTAATCAAGAAGAAAAGCATGTCTAAGTTGCTTTGGAGGATAAGTCGCACTTTTAGGAGAAAAGTCTGACGTTTTAGAACAAATCCGCTAAGCCCAACGTAGCAAAAATAAATAAATGCAAGAATACTAATCTGCATAAGAAAAATATCAAAGTTTAAGACACGTGTCAAAGTCAAGGCCCGGGGGCCGAATCCGGCCCTCCAGGTAATTTTATTTTATTGTTATCAATGACCCGATGTTATCTTGAGCTCATTTCTAACTTGTAGAATTCTGACAAAATATATTTTTATGGAGAGTAAAATATTGAAAGTTATTTAAGGTTTAAGTTGATTTATTCTGGAATAATATTCCTGCTTGTTTCTTTTTTCATTGTAATGTTAAAAAGTTACGGTTTTAAAGTTTTAAAAATGTAGTTTTAGTGTTCAATAAATGTTTATCCTGTTCGGCCTGCGACCTAAGGTGTGTTTTAGATTTTGTCCCCTTGTGTGATTGACTTTGACACCTCTGATTTAACAGGAAAACAATCAGATTCTCTTCCATGTTTGTTTTGGATGACACTTCTTCTGCTGCTGTGAGTAGCAAATACTTCGGATTCAGCGCCCTCTGGCGCTTGTTAGAGGAAACAACTGCTAAAGAAGTAGACGTATGACCCAAATAAGTCGCTTCTGAGTATAAGTTTCACCCCTGGCTAAACTATGAAAAAAACTGCAACTTAACATATCATGAACACCTAGTACTTAAGCTTATCTATTGATAAAGTAAAGAAAAAAATTGTGATCATGTGAATGTCTTTAAATGACTTTTAAAAAACTTTCCGATGTTGAAATATAAATAAAAATTATCACATGTTAAAAACTTGCATTAGTCGCCTTGCTGGTCTACAAAGATCTGTTAAGCAGAACAAAATCATTTTTAAACCGTGAGCGTGTCATCCCTGCATTGTTCAGACATCCTCATCCTTGAAGGTGTGGACCCTGAAAAACAAGCAGAGCAAAGCGGTTCTTGACTTGATGGTTGCCTCGGTGAAAATAGCGCACTCTAATCATTTCAGAGAGGATCTGAGCCCACACTGACTGATGTGCGGCTTCGCCTTTAATTATATCTAAATTGATTTATGGAGATACATTTCCAGAGAGCTTCAGCTGCGTTTAAGGTTACACCTGTTCAGCCAGATGGAGATAAAGATAGATCCCAAGGTGCAGAACATGTGTACAATAAATATAACATATAAATAGAAAATGTTGGTAGTGATACCGCCTGGGGTTTGATCTGGCTCTGAGAAGTTTCTGTTCAATACAAGTTCATGGACACAGTTGGAAAACTTTTTTTCAGGACCGTTCAGTCTCTACATGTTGGAGTTACTGGTTCATAAATAGATACAATAAAGTGTTTAACCTTTTGCATGGGAATTAGTCTAATAGAGTTTGATGAAAGATTAACTGAACTGAATTGGCATATGTTTGGAGGAGATCATCTGTGGTTGTAATAAAGTTTCAACATCTGTGGTCAGCTGCAATAAGGCAGATTTCATGGTGATGTTTGCTCTGAAACAGAGCAAACCTTTCATATCAAACTCTGCTGAACATTTGAAGCAGTGTGTGGATCACAAAGCTGACCTGCTTGCATCTGATATCTTGCTGTAAGGCTTAAATTGATTTATTCTATGATATCCCTGCATTTTTATGATTAATAATTCTGTATAAATGTTATGATTTTCAAGTTTTAAAAAATGGACATTCTGCCAGTTTTTTTTGGACTATTTTGGCAATTACTACGATTTTTTAGATTATTTTAGAGCTTAGCAAATATTTCAGCTACATGCTAGCTGTTTTGGCTCATTTTTTTAAGGCTGTTTTGGAGTTTAGCTAATATTTACATTCTAGTTTATTTGGCTAATTTAGGCTTTTTTCAGTTTTTTAGGCTATTTTGAAGTTTAGCTATTTTTTCAGCTACACGCTAGCTGTTTTGGCTAACCTAAGTTTTTGTTTGTTTGTTTGTTTGTTTTTTAGGCTAAATTGGCATTTAGCTAACATTATAGGTGGCTCTCAACCTCAGCATTTTCAGCATCTTCAGCAGCCAAATTCAGCTTACAGCATTCACACTATAATTATCACAGGAAATGTTATATATCTACTTCATAATTATGTTAAAGTTGACACCCCTGATTTAGCTTATAGCACATTTCATGTACAGAAGGCAAGGCAAGGCAAGGCAAGTTTATTTGTATAGCACATTTCATGTACAGAGACGATTCAAAATGCTTTACATAAAACATTAAAAGACAGAATCAAAATAAATAGTAAAGGTGTGATCATTAAATTAACATTAAAAGAAAGTAAAACAAACTTAATTTAAAACAAGTATAGATAAACAGTGCAGATGTAAACTTTTGAATACATATTAATCAAATGCAACTGAGAACAGGTGAGTCTTTAACCTGGATTTAAATACACTGAGTGTTTCTGCTGATCTAATGTTTTCTGGAAGTTTGTTCCAGATCTGTGGAGCATAGAAGCTGAATGCAGCTGCACTCAACACCTATAGAAATGAAAAGACTGCAGACACATAAAGCAGATCAGGTGACAGATAGTTCTAGGAAAAACCTCAGAAGAAAGAGGCAGGATGGTGGTTGTCCCACAAATCCAATGGAAAACCATCCCAGAATATGCAGGAACAGCAGGATACCCTTTTAAAACCTGTGGGAAACCATGACAGAGACTGGCTCAAAACTATATAGAAGTTTTTTTCATCCATAATTCAAACTGATATACGATTCTATAACACGAATTTCAATTTGATTAAGCAATTTGAACATTCATTTCACAATTTAGAATTCAACATGAAACAATTAATTCAAACGTAATTTTTTTAAGTTTTAAATAAAGAAAGTGATTATTTGCATGTAATTTTCTAAATATGTGCTGAACTTTGTTCTTGGTTGCACAGACCCAGAGGAGGGGGTTACGGTTAGGGTTATGGTCAGGGTTAAACCACTGTGTGGTTTCTGAGTGCGGCTGTGTCTGCAGCTCACCGCTCCCCCGGGGGATGGCTCAAAAGTGCAGAAAACACATTTCAAGCCTCTAGGAGCGTGACAGCTGATGAAACTTTAACGTTAAATTTAAATAACAACAAAATCCAGCCTTGGATGCAGTAAAAAGATGTACAGGCAATGCAGCAGAGTGAATTTTGGCTCCACGTATTACATATCACCAACAGGAACTTCCATCACTTTTTGTGCTGGTTGCACATAAATACATGCAAATAACATCAGCCTTAAATAAAAGAAAAATAGATGACGTTAAATTATTAATTGTTCAATATTTCAAATGCATTTTACAAGGCAATGTAAAGCATAATTCAGCCACTTCTTTTAAAAACACCATATGCAATTGATAATTTAATATAAAAATAATCTTCCAATGCCTTGTCTGTTTTAAATGCATTTAAAAGTAACCTAAAGTATCTTGCATCTTAGTTTGTCATGATGTTTTTGTGTTAAAATCCAGCCCCACCTCCCGGCTTGATGCGTTTCTATTTGCAGAGCGTCATGTTTTATCTGACTTGAATCTGTCAGACTAGGGGCCCACCTGCCTGCTTTTTCTATGTCTCGCCTACACTCCCGTTTGGATGCATTAGGAGATCTCATTGACTGAGATGATGTCATCAGGAAACACTTTCCTCCTCACAGCTCCAAACACTGCTGCTGCTGTTACAGCCAAACTGTTGGAGGAGACAGTTCCATGTCATTTTTTATTACACTTACATGTGTTTTCAAAGTGCATGGCTAAATTCAACATTAAATTGTAAAATTTAAAATACATTTTTGTTTGAGTTCTCACCCAGAGAACCCCCACCACCCGCCCACCCTGGAACAAGCAACATAAAAGACACAATGTGGTCTGCAGTCACAACAAATGCTGAAAAACCTTACTGCTGGCTCCATAATGGCCAGATCTTTTTGTCATGACGCGGAGAAGGTAAATGCAGTAGATCTCCTCAATGGAAAGGTTAAAAACACAGAAAAACTAAAGCCCAAATGTTAAACCAGAGAAAAAAGAGGCTAAGACTGAACATGACTTCAAATACCCCTTTAACATTTTTTTTTATTAAAAAAAAAACATTCCTAGTAGTGTAACCAAAATCTTACAACCTAAATGTCTTTAAAAAGCAATTTTCATGTTGATCTGAAGCCTCTGTTTCCAAAATCTCCTCTGAGGGGGCGTGTCTTTTGGAGCCCCGCCCCTGATCCCCCCTGTCTGTTTATGATAGCTCTGTGTCTCTCTAGCATAAATCTTCACCGCTGCTACATATAAACATCCATCAATCTGGGTAATGTCCAGCCGTATGGTTCTGATCCGGATGTCAGCTGGACGAGGAAGTGAAGATCTTCATGGACAGAACTTCCTCCAAAAGTTTGATCGACAGCGATTTAAAAGGAGAATTACTCGGAAATGCAAGAACAAAATAATTTCTTTTCACATTTGTTCTCTTTCATTTGTTCGCCACAAATAGATGTTAAAAACTCAAAAAACAGGATTTTCACCAGAGGGGCACTTTGAAGCCCAGTCGTCCTGTGATCTATTTTAAAAGCGTTCCCAGTGGTCTTTTGATTATGATTATTCTGTTTT
>NC_050532.1:12754158-12766716 GCF_002922805.2 Oryzias melastigma
GTTAACATTGACAGTGCAGCAGAAATGGTGATCAACATCAGAACTATCCGGTCGTACAGTTCTGATCCAGATTCCAGCTCAGACGAGGAAAACAAAGACGCTCATGGATCTATTTGTCTGTGAGTGGATGATCAGAATGGAGTGGAGCAGGGAGCTTGGGCCCGCTGACTGAAGTTTTTGCGTTACAACTTAAAAATTTTACAAACTGCATTTTTTCGTCTGCTCCTTATTCTCAACAGCTTTTAAAAACAAATGCTTAGAATTTACTTTACTTAATTTTTCTTGATATATGTAGTTTGCCATGAGAAAAATGCCACAAGAACATGTTAAGAAACACCACAAACACTGTTTCCTTTGGAGAGATTCTTCAAACAAACAGAATTCAGTAAACTAGAAGCACAATTTCTCATAGAAGAGCTTTGATAAGACATATTAAAAATGCTCATCTAAATTCATTTTTTTCTAGTTTCAAGCTTCTGCCGTGCATAATTTACTTCAGCGACTTTACACACTCATACATCCCAAAATCCTCCCAGTCCAGCCACAAACTGCCTCTGTTACCTTCTGCCTTTCATTCTCTCCATCCCGCTGTCATCCACCAACTTTCTGCTCCAAAGGCTGCTTCTCTAAACTCCCGGCAACTGCCACTGCCTTCACTCACAGCAAGCCATAGCACAGGAATGTGAAAATCAAATAAAACGTGTAAAGGAATGAGAGCGAAGGCCTGTAAAGGAGGTGGGAGCGCTGAGCAGCGCCGGCGTACGCCCTGTTTTGGCCAAAGATACATTCAGAGATACAGAGCGCCAGAGATTACATATTTTTAAACTAAATAAATGGAATTATGGTGTTTTCTTTGGCTGTCCACATTGTTTACAGAAAAGCCAAGAGTGCAGTCCGTTCACACTTAAGGTGATAACTACACTGAGCCTTTGTGGAGGCCAAGTGTACGACCAGGACTGATAGTTTACTTTGGAGGCTAAGGTTGAACTCCACTTTGTGTGCAAAGTTTTTAGGATCTGGAGCTTGTTTATAGAACATCTACCTGTTTGTGAGCTGCTCTGTTTGTTTGTGTGTTTCAGCATCTGGACATGTGTGCAGACATTGGACTCTGTAAACTTTAACTGCTTTATTATTAAAAAAAACGTGTTAATACCAGGAGTGTCAAACTCAGTCACACAAGGGGCCAAAATCCAAAGCACACCTTAGGTCGCGGCCCGAACAGGATAAACATTTATTGAACACTCTAAAACTACATTTTTAAAACTTTAAAACCGTAACTTTTAACATAATAATGACCTAACATTACCTGTGATAATGCTAGTGTGAATGCTGTAAGATGAATTTGGACGCTAAAGATGCTGAAATTGATAGCTAAAAATGCTGAAGTAAAAATCTGAAAACTCTGAAACTGATAGACAGCTAAAATATTAGCTAAATGCCAAACAAGCATTAAAAAACAACAACAACAAAAATAACCTAAATTAACCAAAACTTCTAGCATGTAAATATTAGCTCCAAATAGCTCCAAAAAGCCCAACAAAACTTAAAAAGAAAAGCCCAATTTAGCTAAAACAGCTATGATCTAACATAAATATTAGCTCAATGCCAAAATACCCTAAAAAATTAAAAAATGAAGCCTAAATTAGTCAAAACAGCTAGCATGTAGCTGTAAAATTTGCTAAACTCTAAAATAGCCTAAAAAAATTTAGTAAATGCCAAAATACTCCAAAAAGCTTGAAGAATGCTAATTTTTAAAACTTTAAAAACCCACATTTTTAACATACATATGAATCAAAACAGGCTAGAATATTATTCCAGAATAAATCAATTTAAACCTTAAATAACTTTCAATATTTTACTCTCCATAAAAATACATTTTCTCAAAATTATACAAGTTAAAAAGGAGCACAAGATAACATCGGGTCATTAAAAACAATAAAAAAATGATCTGGAGGGCCGGATAGAATTACACGGAGGGCCGGATCCGGCCCCCGGCCCTTGACTTTGACACATCTGGTTTACAGTATAAATCTGCGTCTGACTCTGGCATAACTCTTCCTGGAAGATGGATTCATTTGTGAAGCAGAACTGAAAAAACTCTAGCAAATAGTGATTCAGTCGTGTGTTGCTCCATATTCAGTCTCCAGTTTTCACATTCTGACCCAAATCCATTGTGAATGACTGGTTACTGAGCAAGCCTGTGATGGGACCAGACGGTCAATAAAAGCAGAGGCTTCATCAATAACCTCCACAGTTATGGCAGCCAGGATCTTTTTAGAAAGGCGCTAATTTTATGACACCAGAACGCTCAAAGCCGCAGATATTCCAAGAGTTTGGCGCCAAGGCTCCAGGTTTGATAGCGAGTTGTTTGTCTTTGGTGACTCTGTTGCCAGTGATGCTTACGTTGGTGCCGGAGCCGCGAAGCACACGGTTACTGACTGGCGCCGGGAGCACCTCGGGACTCAACACTTTCATACGTTGAGGTGTTTACTGATAGTCTTCACGAGTAGATCACAGCAGGTCAGATGGCCAGCTTTGGCAGCACCCTTCCTACAAGCACACATCGCAAATCGTTGAGTGCAAAATTGTGTTATACTTTCTTTAAAAAAAAAAACATATCTAAACCAATCATTTTACAATACCTGTGAAATTATAAAAGCTAAGTATGTCACAAATTTAGGTGAGCATGTCTCTTTGCTCCTTCTTTTCTGCTGACATTTAATTTGATGTCCCCACTTCTTGTTAACAGGGCTTGCTTCTTTGGAAGCCCCAGTATGGAGCATCATCACATAAAGACTTCAAATGTTCTGGAAAAACAGGCAGCAGTAACAGATCTTAATGAAGAATAATCTTCTAAAGCCTGAAAGCTCCCAGTTCACTGATTCTTTGGTGGGATTTTTCTTAAATGTGTTATCAAAAAACTATTTGTCAACATAGTCTTCATTAGCACCAGAAAGGTTGACACCTTTGTTTCAGGACGGATGATTGCCAATGATCTGTTTGTTTCTGTTAGCATCAGAATTGGACAGAACAGTCCCTGATCACCAGAGAAGGTCACGAGATTCAGTCCCTTTTAAATACAAACAAACAAAAATAGTCTGCAGGTGGGCAGTTTTCAAGTAAAAAAGTTATTATATTGGAAGTAGAACAACAGCAGTGCCAGGAATGAGCGACCGGGTATCTGTCAGGTGCATTAGTAGTGAAACAAAAGGGAAAGACATTAGAGTGTTGTCCTGAGGTTGTTTGTTCAGCTCTGTGTATACCAGCCCATATACTGACCAACAGTATCTAAACAGATGTTCAAATGGTGCACAGGGGTAACAGAAATTGGATTTTTGTTTTTCTGTTTTAGAAAAATAGACCACATTCCAATTTAAATATGTTTGCTTTAAACAATCTTATTTTGCCATGAAGGAAATTCTATTTATTTTTTTTAATCTTTATTTTTATTTTATTTTTAACTTGTTTGCAATAAATCATGGGGGTGAAATTCATTCACACAGAGGGACAAAATCCAACACACACCTCAGGTAAAAAGTTGTTTTAATCTATTTTATATTTATTGGTGGATCTATGTTCTTTAAACATCTTAATTCTGTCTCAAGCACCACCCCACTCTCTTTATTTCCCCAAAACCCTAAAAAAAAAATGTTTGATTGACAGAACCTGGGACTGCCGAGCAGTTCTGCATGGTACATTACAATGTATAAAAAAAAGATATGAATATTATTACAGAATAAATCAATTTAAACCTTTCATTACTTTCAATATTTTACTCTCCATAAAAATACATTTTGTCAAAATTATTCAAGTTAGAAATGAGCACAAGAAAACTTCAGGCCATTGATAACAATAAAATCAAATTATCTGGAGGGCCGGATGGAATTACGTGTCGAATGACTTTGACACGTTTGCCATAAATGTTTTTTTTTTGTTTGTTTAAAAATATATATTAATCCAAATATATTTTAGGCTTACCCCAATCACTAAAATCTAATTAAAATAAAAATTCAAAACTGAAATTTTTTGAATAAGACATTTCAAGTCTAATAAAACTACAGCAGCATTTTCCTTTACTTTACTCTTTTCAAAGCTTTTCTTTTCTTTTTTTATTCTCGATTTTTCTTTTATCTTAATAAATTAGAACTGCTGCAGATCATAAAAGATGTTTTGTTCATTCAGTTGTGTGGAAAAAAGGATATCTTACAGTAAATGAATTCTCTTATTACTAAAAAACCTGCTCTGGAGCCTGGGCGCCCTACACATCTCTGGTTTATCAAAGAGATTGATGAGTAAGCATGACTTGAAGTATTTGCTCTTCTGATGGATATACTTTCATTCATGAAACCTCAAAAACGTTTCTTTTATCCGTCTGGCCGCTCGCGTCCGCTGAAGGGACAGCAGACCAACTCTCCTGTTACAGTACACCGAGGAGGCCGGCTTGTCAGGAGAGCGTTGTTTTGCCGTTGTCCCAAGCGTTTGATGTTCTATTTCAGTGCGCACTTAAAAGAACTCTCTGTCACATTAATCAGGGCTGTAGTGAATTCCACACAGTGTTTTCTGTCAATCCAAGGGCCTCTGCTCGATTTATTGAGAAAAAAGTGGTTATATTTGTAGCTGCAACCTTTCGGCAGACCTCACCAGCTGATGCCGCTCACGTATGTGTCCCCTGAATCCACAGCCGTTTTTTCGTGCCAGAAGAGAAAAGAACAGTGAGACCTGAACACACGGTCAGACATGCAGGCTGACACACAGCAGCAGATGCTGCATCTTACCAAACATCGCCACGGAGAATTAGATGATCCGTCTGCTTGTGTTATTCCTAGCAACCAGACTTTTGTTGCCATGGTTAGGATTTCCTCCTCGTGAACTTATCAATCAATCTCCAATGACTTAGTCATATTTATCTTTTTTTTATCCCATTTGCAGCAATAAACCTATTTGGATTTTTCTGATTGCCAGCTATGGATCCTCCCAGCGTTTCTGTTTACACCCTCTCTGCAAACTTCAGATGCCTGGGCTCTCAGTGAGGCCGAGCCGAGGGAATCAAAGCTGCTTACAGAAACTTTATGTTTTGGGGGCCAAAGGCCAAACTCTCCTTGAAAGATAGCTTTGGTGTAGAATTCAAGGACGTGTTATATTTGGGTACATCCTGCGAGAGCTTGTGAGAATTCACAACACCAAATCAATCAAAACTCCTGACAAAAACAGAAAAGGTGCTGTGCACAATTTGTAGGTCATGGGCAGTTGGAGAACACATCTGTTCAGACAAATGTGTGATTTCAAGTCACGGCTGTAAGGGGGAAAAGCCAGGAAAACTTGATAAACCACACAAATCCCCCATAACGTCCGAAAGCCTCTGTAAACGAATGTAATGCCCAAATGAAGTGTGAGAAAAAGGGGCAAAGACTGACTTTGTAATACCTTTAACGACACGGTTTACTCTAGGATGAGTGTTGTGTTTCTTCGGAAATATTGTGGCGTCCCAAATGTGAGGCAGCATTTGTCTGATTTTGCACGCTGGCTTATGTTTTGGTATTACGCTGGAAATAGTTATGCTTGGATTTCAGGCAGTATGAGTTTGCTCTGCCTCCTTTCACTTCCATACAAAAGTGCTACACTGTCCAGCTTAGTGCAGTTCTGGTGCAAAAGACTTTTGAAGAAGCCGCTAATCTGATCAGATGTTTTTTTTTCCAGCACTTTATTTTTTATTTATAATTGTAAATGATAGCATCCTTGAAATCATGGATTATTTAGCTTCAGATTTTTAATACAACAAAAAAGGAAAAAAACAGTTTTTTAAATCCTAGAAGGCCTATAGCATGCTATTCTAAGTCTTTCTGAGAAAACTATATTCATATATATGATCATATATTACCTTTGAGACACTGAAAAACAAATGATTTATGAAATATCAGTTATTTTCATGAACTCCTTTCCCTACCAGAAGTAAAACAACTCGATCTCTGAGGCTCCGCCTTCCACTCCTTGTGGGTCCCGCCCATTTTATGACTTCAGCATATCTGCATTTCTCCCTTGAGAAAATTAAAAAAGACTAAAATAAAACCTAAGAAGAAAGCCGATCACCGCTCTGTTAGCCTGCAGCCCAGACTCTCCCTGGAAGGGGCTGTTCCCCCCTTTGTGACATCACAATGTGAGAATCCACTAGGGAGGAGCTAGTGCTCAGAGTGCAGGCTTTTAGAGGATGCTCAGAAACGCATGAATGAAGAATAATACCACTTTGGGGTTGTTTTTTGGCAGTAATTGTGTGATTGCTTAGTAAGCATTCACACTATAGTGATTCTCCTTTCCGTACGTTTTTTGGGACGTAAAAACTCAATGACACTTTCAGTGATTTCAGCAGTCTTGATATCAAAATGTTCAGAAAGTTTAGGACATTACTGCTTGTAGTTTTAGTATTCATAAAAATATCCCCCATGGGAAATAAATGTGAAAGTCTTCAAATTTCTAAATTTTAAGTAGATTAGTAACAATCCTTTATATATTCAAGGGCAATGTTTTTGTCTTTTATAGTAATTTAAAAAAGGTTTACCTAATATTTTAGCAACCTGCTAACCTTCTTTGCTAATTTAGTTTACTGAGGTTTTTATAGGTTAATTTAGAGTTCAGCTTCTAATTAACAACATGCTAACATTTTTGACTAGTTTAGTTTAACGAGTAATTTCAGGAAATTTTGGAGTTTAGCTGGTAAACAATGTGCTAGCGTTTTTGGCAAATTTGGCATCTAGACTAATTTAGAGTTCAGCTTTTATTTTAGCAACCTGCTAACATTTCTGACTAATTTAGTTTACTGAGGAATTTTAGGAATTTTGCAAATAGCTTTTTCATTTTCAGCAAATCCCTTCAGCAATTAATGTAAATTACATCATAGTTTTCAGCAAAAAGCTTCAGCATCTTCAGCACCTACTTTCCACAAAAAGCAGTCACACTAGCATTATCACAGATAATGCAACTTTTGTAGTTAACTTTATAATAAACAAAAGCTCTAAAAAGTTGATTTTGGATGATATACTGTCAGGGTAGGTTGATGAAGGTGGACCCCGAAATGCAATGACTCAAGGAGGGGAGTTTTAAGCAGTTTATTATGACTGGCAGTGAAGTCCTCCAAACAGTAGGGAGCGTCCGAGTGTTCTCTGAAAAAAGAGTCACATTCAATCGCCAACTAAATCCAGTACAAGGTAGCGGAAGGAAACAAAACGCTAGGTCCAATAATCCAAAAGAGAAGTTCAGTAATCCTTAAGGAAGTAAAGAGGAACCGTCTCACCAGAGAGGCGGAGGAATCCAGAGGAGCAGGGAGAAAACAGCAAACGAGGACGAAGGCATGGGTCGGACGCACGGAGGTCAAAACAGGTCCGAAGTAGAGGTACTGGAGGGCAGAGGCAGGTCCAAGACCAGAGCGAGGTCGAGACGAGGCAGAAATCAGGCGAGATAGGTACTCTGAATAACAGGGTGAAAATAAACACAATCTGATACAGAGTGTGATGTAGCAGAGTCTTATATAGGAGAGCACCCAGGTGACATAGAGGCCCTTTGAAGCTGCCTAGGAGTTAAAGTCAAAGTCATTGCTCCTCAGAAATTTACTAAAAAAGTTGGAAAAATTCTGAAGACATCCTCTACAAACATTGCTCAGCTTTTCTTCTTTTGCCTTCAGCTGTCTGCTACAGGGTTTCCACAGCAGGATGTTTGCCTCTGTCCCTGTTCTGAATACCTCTAAGAAAGACTCAGACACACCCTGCCTTACACTTCCTAGTGACCTTTTTGTTTTTGCATAATACCTGTTAATGGACCCGGTTAGGTTGATATTTCAGACAAATCCTGCATTTTGCAGTACAAGGACCAAACTTGGCATAGCGGAACCATAGATCTCCCTTTCACATGAGCAAATTTGTGCAAAAATCCAAAATGGCAGCTATTTAAAAAGATGGCAGCCACAAACGTTGCAAACACATTTAACACCTGAAGCGTCTTCTTTGACATATTGTCATTTTTTAATCTTCAAAATCTACTGGAATTTTGTTGATCATGTTCACAATTAAAAAGTTACAGTAAATCAAAGAACATAGACGCCGGAGCTCTGGAGTTAAAGGGTTAATGCCTGTTTTCTCCGATCTCAACAAATATGGCTTTTCATGCTAAAAATGCAGTATTTCAACCTACAGAATACTATTATCTGTATATTTTATACATATACTTGCCTATATATATTTTAAAATCTTAAATGGGCTAAAATTTTAAATCTACGTCACGTGTCAAAGTCAAGGCCTGAGGGCCGGATCCGGCCCTCCAGGTAATTCTACCCGGCCACCCAGATCATTTTATATTATTGTTATAAATGGCCCGATGTTATTTTGTGTTTATTTCTAACTTGTATAAATTTAACAAAATATATTTTTATGGAGAGTAAAATCTTGAAAGTTATTTAAGGTTTTAGTTAATTTATTCTGGAATAATATTCCTGCCTTTTTATTATTCATAATTATGTTTAAAAGTTACTGTTTTAAAGTTTGAAAAATTTGTATTCTGCTAGCTTTTTGGACTGTTTTGGCATTTACTAAGATTTTTTTACGCTATTTTAGAGTTTAGCTAATATTTCTGCTACGTGCTAGCTGTTTTGGCTAATTTAGGCTTTTTTTTTAAGTTTTTAGACTAATTTAGCTAATATTTTAACAGGCTATTAACTTCAGTGTTTTCAGCTATCATCATTTTAGCTATCAATTTCAGCCTCTTCTGCTATCAGCACTAGCATCTTCAGTGTCCAAATTCAGCTTACAGCATTCACACTAGCATTATCACAGGTAATGCTATATACTGTACCTAGTTCATAATTATGTTAAAAAGTTGTGGTTTTAGAATTTAAAATTTACTCAGTCTATTGGTAAACCAAAACTGTTTCCTGGATTGGATAAAAATAAATTCAAGGCGTTCATTTGTTATGGTTTTAATGAAAGGCCCTCTGGCTATACAGATGTTTTCAGTTATGAAGGATTTTATAATTTTTTTAATCATTTTTGGAAAAGAAAAAATACCTTTAAAATTCTTCTTTTATTTTACAATCTGAATAGAATCTTACATCAATGCAATGTCTTTGAATGAAGGAATGCTACGAGTTTTTTCACCGAGCAGAACTGATCCAAACCCTCAGCCCATCAAGGACTGCAGTAACCTGACCGTGTTCTCTGATTACACAACGGCTGTTGGACAGAGGGAGGCTCAGTCAGGTAGCGTGTCATGGAAACGATGTCAGAGTTTCCTGCTTGCCTCTGAAGGCCCTCTGTGTTTCCTCCTGTGAGCTTCATACAGCCTGAATTTCAGCCGCTTCTATAAAACAGGTCTTTAAATTCAGTGTGGGCAGCAGGTGGGGTGTCCATGCCACTACGAGAATGCAGCCGGAGTTTAAAGATGCCCCATGGCCCTTCAGAGGAGACCTGTCCTTCAAGGCTGTTCTGTCAGAGACCAAACTTCAGTGTCTCCATGTGAACCTGTCACTCTTACAATCAGGAGGCTCGGTGGGGAGTGGGGGGTGTGTGAGGGTGGATTTAGACCATTAGTTCAGGGCTGCCCATGCCGGCTCACACTGTGGAGAGTCACTGAGGTCTTTCTGCTAATTATAGGCTGAAATCTGACAGAGAAAAATTAGAGGGAAAAGGGACAGCTGCGGTGTGCAGCGGATGACAGAGGAAGAAGAGGAGAGGGGTTTTAATTTCCTGCTAAATCCTCAGCCCCCCTCCACGAAGCACAAAACAAAATCCAATCATCTTGGTGTCCTTCTTGCTCTCCTCTCCTCTATCAACACAACCCCAGAACCTCCCTCGTCCTTCGAGACAAGAGGTCGGAGGTCGCTCCCTCATGGGATCGCCGCAGGCTTTCACAGAAAACTCTTCTCTGAGCAAAGGCTGTTTCCTCAGCAGAGCTTGTCCAGGACTCAGACCTCCCAAGTGTGAGTCAACCTCTATCATAACAAGCAGAAATCAACACCTGTGTCTGCTCACAGAGAGACCAGAGCCAAGGTTTGCTGTTGGTTCAATAAATGGAGAGAATGGGGGTATACTTATACTGTGCTTTACTACAGTCTTAGAAGGCCCAAATAACTTTACAGTCACCGTTCCACTCACACACACACTCCACTGCCGAACACTGATACCAACCTACACCCCCCAGGAGTGATTTGGGGTTCAGTGTTTTGCTCAAGGACACATGGGCTCAGGGCGGGAACTGAACCTTCGATCTTTCAATCAGAAGTTGACCGCTCCACCTCTACACCGTGGCTTTTGAAAACAATTCTATTGTAAACCTAGAAAAGTTACAGACTTTTTCATTTGAACATAAAAGAAACAAGCCTTCACTCACAAGAGCAGGCAAAAACACAGCGACAAGAGAGAACACATAAAGGAAGAATACAAGCTATGTCATCTGATTTCACCTTCCCATAAAAAAATAAAAGAAAAGCTCCTTCTCTATGAACCTGTGCTCTTTATAGTCTCCTGTTTTCATGCAGAAACTTAAGGTTGTGCTTTTATTTCTTAACAATTTTTATTTGATTTCATCAAATCAATGTCTGTTAAACGCTGTTGAAGACCTGCCAGCTTAGACATTTTATGAAAAGTGCAGCCTTATGGTTTGAACCCTTATGGTTCATTTAACATGTGTCAAAGTCACGGCCCGGGGGCCGGATCCGGCCCTCCTGGTAATTCTATCCGGCTCTCCAGGTCATTTTATTTTATTGTCATTAATGACCCGATGTTATCTTGCGCTCATTTCTAACTTGTAGATTTTGATAATTTATATTTTTATGGAGAGTAAAATATTGAAAGTTATTTAAGGTTTAAGTTGATTTATTCTGGAATAATATTCCTGCCTTTTTATTATTCATAATTATGTTACAAAGTTACAGTCTTAAAGTTTTAAAAATTGACATTCTATTAGCTTTTTGGACTATTTTGGTATTTACTAAGATTTTTTAGGCTTTTTTAGAGCTTGGCTAATACTTCAGCTACATGCTAGCTGTTTCGGCTAACCCAAGTTTCTTTTTTCAAGTTAATTTGGCATTTAGCTAATATTTTAGCTGGCTATCAATTTCAGCATCTTCCGCTATAGCACCTTACAGCATTGTAGCATGATCACAGTAAATGGTGTATATCTAATTCATAATTATGTTAAAAAGTTACGGTTTTAAAGTTTCAAAAATGTTGTTTTATAGTGTTCAATAAATGTTTATCCTGTTCGACCCGCGACCTAAGGTGTGCTTTGGATTTTGACCCCTTGTGTGATTGAGTTAGACACCCCTGACTTAATGTGTTCCTGTTTACAGAAAAGCATTTGACTGTAAATACTATAACTGTCTGCTTTTAGAGTGTAATATATCAGGGTAGATTGTACTGGATTCAATTAGATTATTGCTGTATTCATTTTTTTTAAAGGATTAGATTTAAATGTTGTCTTTGTCAGTTTTTTCCAACAATGAATAATTACAACACAAGTGGCGTTTTGTCGAAGTTTGGGTTTTTTCTAGTGACTAAACAGAAGATTTATGTTCACAATGCATTGATATTGAGATGCAACAATTTAAAATTCAAAGATGAATTACTTTAAAATCCTTCCAAGTTTTCTACATTTGTTTCTACTATAGTTTTGGTCCAATTTGTGAATGTTTAGGGTCTTCTTCCCACTCCTTTTCACGTAATTGATCAAACTCTATTTGACTTTAGTTAAGGTAAGCCATAATTATAATTGTGATATTTAATGAATCAAATGTGACATGTGTGTCTTTGTTTTTGTTTGTTTTCTATTTTCTAATACATCCAATTCATTATTTCTGTAATGAGTTTGAAATGTGTGTTTTGTCCTGTATTTTTCACAATCTCTGCTTGAAATAAACCAATCAATCAATCATATTGAAGGGCCTGGCAGTAATCACAAACAAGCTCTTGGTTTAAAGGTTTTGGGGATTCTAAACATTCACAATAAGGTCAAAGATTACGGGTAATCGCTGCCGATGAATTACCTCCCGAGCTCACTTGAACTCATGCTGATGGTGTAGCATCCAAACACTGTTCCTCTTCTGGGTCTTCTCAATGTGCCAGTGTGCAAAATGTTTCTCAGTGTTGGTGTAATATTGTAAGATCGTTATTTTGTTTCCGTGGGAATGTCATGAGCTTGCTTGGGACAGATTAACTGTCTTACAGCTGAGACGCGGTAGCCAAGTCTTTCCCCTGAAATGATTGACAGGTGTCCAACAATCCCTCTGGCTTTGCGCCGGAGATCCAAACAGGTTGAGAGCCGCCGGTGTGGTCAGAGCTGACCTTTCCTGCTTCGTCAGAGACATTTGCTGCTCACAGGCTGGGGTGACAGGTGCTCTGAGCCTAAATCCTGCATGTTTTTATTGGTGCATGTTCCACTCCCACTTCCTCATTTCCTCCAGGGACTTTGGAAAAGTGGTTCAGGTCTCCAGGTCTCCCCTTCACAAATGAAACGGCTGCAGTAAATTACCTGAGGTGGTCATTACCGGCAAAAGCTGAACCCTTTCCTGCTAAACCCAAG
>NC_050532.1:12766764-12798218 GCF_002922805.2 Oryzias melastigma
ACACATACACACACAC
The DNA here is from genome assembly GCF_002922805.2 of Oryzias melastigma. Taxonomy (NCBI): domain Eukaryota; kingdom Metazoa; phylum Chordata; class Actinopteri; order Beloniformes; family Adrianichthyidae; genus Oryzias; species Oryzias melastigma. The sequence goes on from NC_050532.1 coordinate 12,766,781, forward strand.
CCCCACACACACACACGCACACACAAACCTCAGCTGGATAGATTTGAGTCGAACACACTGCTGTCTCACTGACTTGAAGACATGCACAGCTCCCGCTCTGCTGGCTGTGGGGGGGTGAGAGTGGCTCAGGTCCCCCCCTTGTGGCTGCTGCTGCATATGCAGCCATTCAGTTTACTCACATAAAATTGTAACATTTAGATTGTATTAAAACAGACTAAATTTGTACAATTAAATGATTTGACTTGAGTTCGAAAAGTGATTTAAAGTGTTCCAACTAAGATTTTCTGTCTTTCCATCTTCAGAACTTTTCATGGGGTTGCTGGGGCCTGTCCCAGCTACTGTTGGTTGAGGAGGGGGGTATACCCTGAGCAGGTTGCCAGTCTGTTGCAGGGCCACTCACCTGTTTGTTGATCGGCTGTACTTGGGTACAGCTTGGGTCACTGAATTTTCTTTTTTCTTGGTTTGTTTAACAAGTTTCAGTAATCTAAATGTAGTTCTGAAACTGTTTGTTTTGACATGTCTGCTGTCTTTACTGACAGTGTTTCTATGATACATTGCTGCAATGGATTTAGCCCAATTTGGAAACGCAAAGACAGGACCTTTAGGCCACGGGGACTTGACCAAGACCAGGAGTGTCAAACCATCACACAAGGGGCCAGAATCCAAACACACCTTAGGTTGTGGGCCAAACAGGGTAAACATTTATAGAACAATCTAAAACTACATTTTGTAAACTTTAAAACCGTAAATTTTAAACATAATAATGAACTGGATATATTACATTACCTGTATAATGGTAGTGTGAATGCTGTAAGATAAATTTGGCTGCTGAAGATGCTAGCGCTGATAGATGAAAATGCCAGCTAAAATATTAGCTAAATGCCAAATTAGCCTAAGAAAAAATAAATAAATGAAAAAACTAGCTTAGTCAAAACAGCTAGCATGTAGCTGAAAAGATAGCTGAACTTCAAAATAGCCTAAAAACTGAAAAAAGCCTAAGGTTGTGTCTGAATTCTTCCCCTGACTACTAAACTACATAGTGCGGGACTATACAGTGTGCTGGATTTTAAGGACAATTCGGACACAATGTTCACTACTTTTCTATCGTTTTTCTAAACACCGGATATGACGTCACCGATTTCATATAGAGAAAATCGAATCACTACGAACATTTCACAAGGTTCATTTATGACTCCACTGTGTTCTGATGATGAAAATGTGGATGGTTTATTCAAATATTGAATTAAAACATGGTTTGTTGTTCAAATTCTTCGACCGCAATGCATTGTGGTCTATATCCGCTAATCTAGAGAGCATCGATGGACGCTAGTTTTTCGCAAAGACTTCTGGTAAATTTCGAGTGCACCCGATTTTGGAATAAGTAGATTTGGGCGGCAGTAGAAAATGGCAAACGCACTATATAGTGATTAGCAAAAACAGCTAGCGTGTAAATATTAGCTAAACTCCAAAATTGAATAAAAAATCTTGGTAATTGTCAAAATAATCTAAAAAAGTAGAAGAATGCCGATTTTTAAAACTTTAAAACTGTAACTTAACATAATTATGAATAATAAAAAGGCAGTAATATCATTCCAGAATAAATCAACTTAAACCTTAAATAACTTTTAATATTTTACCCTCCATAAAAATGTATTTTGTTAAAATTATACAAGTTAAAAATAAGTGTAAGATAACATCGAGCCATTAATAACGATAAAATCAAATGATCTGGAGAGCCGGATTTATTTACCTTGGGCACATATCAATCATTTTGGTTTGAGTCTAGAAAACGAAGGGTAAAAAAATAAAACCTGGTGATGATTTTATGGGTTAAACCCTTCTTCCCCCACATTGCCCATTGGTAAAACCGCCTCTGGTGAAGGGTCTGGAGGTGATCACGTTTCTTTTGCTATTGTCAGGTAATTGTAAATCTCAGCCAGTCAAAGATAAACTTAACTGCATTTCCCAATAAACTTTATTGTACTGTATTTAGAATTTTTGTCTAACTTTTATGTTCAGTGTTTATGTCAGTGTGCCTTTGAATGACATATTTAACTCTCTTTAATCTTTACTATTTATAATATAGCAATAACATGGCTAAATCTAACACTAATGTCTTCTAATTTCTAACTGCAGAACTTTTACATTCAGTGGCCAACAGTTCCACGCAGCATCACACGCTCATGCTACCACACTCTGTCAAACAGCATTTGCCATGAAGCATTCCCCGTGGAGCAGGGTTTCTCAAACACAAGGGCTCACACTTGTGTTCCCCGCACACAAAGACACTCAAACTCTAGCGCTTTGAGAAGCAGCCAGGCTGTGAGCGCAGCCAGGCCAGATGATGGTCGCTGGGAGATTTGAGAAGGCTTATCTGAGGAAAGATGGAACAACAAACTGCAGCTGTGCTGAAATGATTTATATCAGCAACACTTTTTGAAGTCACAGACATGCTCAGATGCATGTGAAACAAAAGTGCATATTATTGCAGTGAAACTGAATAAGATACTAACATGAGACAAAGAATCCCATTTCCACATACAGTATGTCTCAGACAAGGAACAACAAACATCCATTCCATTAAAAAAACAAAGCTTTTATTGAAGTTTTTACTGTGAAATACTGTTATACTGCAAGTATTTACAAATAAAACATAATTAAAATAAGGTCAACATAAAAGGAAGTTCAATTACTGCTGGACACTTGTAAGCGTTTATGGTTATGGGATTGGAAAACTCAGATTCAGGGAAAAACGTGCAGGTGCCCAAACTCCCATCCTCTGTTCTCACCGACCAGAAATAATCAATGCTGCAGTTCCCTAAATGGCCACTAGAAACTGGAAACAAAAAGTGTATAATTGACTCAAATGTTAAAAGTCCAAATTACACCCAGGCTACATGTATGTAGTTCTTGGTATAAAAAATATTTTTGATCTTTGTTTAATTCATTTTATTTGACTGTTTTTGATTTGTTTTTTTCTATTGATGACAGATGTGGGGGATATTTATTTGTTCTCAGAAACAGTCACTTTGATTTTATTGAAGCTTTAATCTTAGAATAATTGAGGGAATGTTTGATTTACTGATAGGTAGGTGGATCTAACAAAACTCTCAATTTACCTTGTCCATTTGGAACTGTTTTTGAGTCGGGAGAAGAAACCTCAGGCAGCATGCCCATTCCACCTCAGGCTTCATTTTTGCTGTTCAGAGAAGAATTACTGGCATCAAGGGTTTACAGTTCAGACAGTTCTCTATCAGCTGGTTTCCCTGGTTCTGCTTCACTGACCTCACAATCCAGCTGGAAGAGAAGAGCAAAGAGACAGTGGTCCCTCAGTCAGGGTTACTAAAACCCATTTTAATCAATTTAAGCTTAATAGATCAACAATCGATTCATAAAAAAATATGTCAATTTAGCACATAAAGCTAAAGTCAGCTAGCTTGATGCTAACATTTAATGGAATTTTCAATAGGATCGCTAATGCTAATGCTTGGTTGACCTAAATACATTCTGACTAAATTAACATCTTTATAAACTCACAGACATGAATTTTTCTAAACTCTTAAGGAAATATTTTTTAAAGTAACTATTTGTGGTCTAAATTGACTGGATGACATGTGTCCGAGGGCATATATCTAGTTTTTTCTTCATACTGTCTTCTTCTGGAATAAAGTGTAATGCTATAGCGTGATCGCCACCTAGTGGTCAAACTGAAACATCCTCCAGAAGAAGCAGAACAATGTTTACATGTTAATGATCTGAACATTTTAGTAAGAACTTCTCCTTTAGAGAATCCATGTAACACTGGATGATATTAACAATCTCATTATTTCACTGATACATTTACAGTATTTGAACTGGATCAGATTAATATCAATATATTCAAAACATATAGTAGATTATTAATGTAAATGTTTATAAATGTGTAAACTTCAAATTGAATTGAATTGAAGAATCGAAAGAATTGAAAAGAAAATTGAAATCGAATTGATTGACGTTCTTCCAAATTGAATCAAATCGATCTGGAAAATATAAACAATATTCAGCCCTACACTCAACCTTTCTCAGCATGCTGACCTTGCTATTTTGAAGTTTAGCTTTTTTTAAGCTACATGCTAGAAGTTTTGAAAAAAGCATTTCTTTTTTTTTAGTTTTCAGCTTCAGCATTTTTAGCTATCAATTTCAGCATCTTCAGCTATCTGCACTAGCATCTTCAGTGACCAAATTCAGCTTACAGCATTCACACTAGCATTATCACAGGTAATGATATATCTAGTTCATAAAATGTTAAGTTACAGTTCTAAAGTTTTAAAAATGTAGTTTTAGAGTGTTCAATAAATGTTTATCCTGTCCGGCCCGCGACCTAAGTTGTATTTTGGCCTCTTGTGTGATTGAGTTTGACACCCTGCTTCATCTGAAGTGGAACTTCTGCAGCCCCTATCTGGCTGTACCTGCTTGATTTCCTTTTTTCATGTAATTCCTTGTCCTTAGTTGGTTGAATGCGATTGAATATTTCTTGTAGAATTTTGTTGAGTCACTTTTGTTGACGATGCTGTCATCTGTCATACTCCCTGGAGGACATACTTTTGTTACCCATTCAGTTCTGAGAAACATTTTCATTTGTGAATGAAAAATGTTGTTCCTCTGAGTTTATGGGCCAGTTGTGGATCAACTACATGACCTGAATAAAAACTGAGTATCGGTTTTTCCGACCGCACAGTTTATCTGAGCGATAGAGTGACGCATTGCTGTGCAGTCAACTCTCTCTGCAGTTGTAAAGCTGAGCAGTGGACATGTATATTTTCTTCTTTGTGTCAGCTGGTGTCGCCTGAAGTCAGCCAAAGTTTGGTTTACTTGATTTTAAAGTACAATTTCAGAGACATAGCACGCTCTGGCTCTTTTCTGGTGCAATACAATTGTTTTTCTTTCTACAGATTAAAAATCATTGATACAGTTTTTTTCCCCCATCTCACTGATGCCAATAGCAGATGCAAGTGTGCTTTTGCAGGAAAAGGGAATTCAACATTCTCCATATACTGCACTATAAATAACCTCTTGACATTTATTGTACTCCGTGGGATTCAGGTGCTAAACTGCTTGGATCTCAGCTTGAGCTTGTTGTCTTTATTCATGGTTGTTGCCAAAGATCAGTCACTAAAATGGACTTTTAAACACTTTGGAAATGGATGGATCTGAATGGCTTTAAAGCAACTTTATTATTTGTTAGTGGAACATAACGAGTAACTAAAAAACAATGACTTGTTATTTTTCTAACATGACAAACATTTTAACAGTTAAACACAGATGGGCTATCATCTATTTATTGGTAAAAGCAGGAAGTGACTTTTTTCTTGTAGATTATGTTTTAGCAAAAATAGTTTAACTTTATATAAAAGCCAAACTTTTCAGGACCAAAGACCTTAAAGTATTTTTAAAAGAAAACAGGGGTCACCATGGCTTCAACTCGTAATGGTGGTACGTACAGCTCCACATCTGTTTTTTTCTTCCACACAAATCAACTTGAGCAAAACACAGTCAAAGCCTTTAGCTCGAAAACTGTGTTTGAGTCCTAACTTACAGTTTCAGTTTAGTCTCCATAAGTGGTTTTGCTCGGCATTGCTTCACAACAAATTGTGTCACTATCTCAGTACCTTAGCTTCATCTGAAAATGATCAGATTTAAGTCTAATGACTAAAGACAAGCCTTTGCCTTGTGGAGGCGGAGCTCTCCACTAGTTGGTTTTCAGAAAGGGACATTTTACCCAGCATTACAATTGAACTCCAATCTAACACAATCTGTGCAGACTTACTGAGACCCAAAAATGTATGTTTTATCAGGTTCTCTGGGATTCTAGCAGACTTTCAGGTGCATTAACAGTGAAGGAAGTGTTCCATCAATGGTATGTACGATGAGGATGGGGAGTTGTTCGTCTCAATCTGCTCAGGGGTCTTGTGGTAGAGAGTCTGCCCAGAGACCAGAAGGTTGTGAATTCAAATCCAGGCTGAGTTATAACAAAGACTCCTAAAATGCGACCCATTGGCTTCCAGCTTGATATTCAGCATTAAAGGGTTGGATTGGGTTGTTAAACCACCAAATGGTTCTCAAGCGCGGCTGTTACTGCAGCTCACCACTCCCTTGGGGGATGGGTCAAATGTGGAGAACAAATTTCACACATCTAGGTGCGTGACAGCTGGGACTTTTTAGCAATCAGGGGTGTTATCTAGGAGAGGAAGAAATAAACTAAATAAATTAGCGATCCTAAAAACATTCAGGGCCTTTGAACTTGATGAGCTTGGACTGTGATCAATAATGTCGGTCCAAAAGTTGAAGTTTTTTATGCATAGAGATTACAGGTCTCTGCAAATTCCATGGGCATTGGTAATGCTTTTGGATTGGTAAACTGAGGTGGTACTTCTCCTCTTAATAAGATTGGTTGCCAGGGAATTTGTTCCATGAGACAAAAAAAAACATTTGCCAGTCAGTAAATTTTGCAAATGATCCCACCTGAAAAGTTGAGATGTTTCATGAGTTTTTGGTGATTGAGAAAAATTCACTTCAATGAATGTAACTCTGGCTGTCAATGACAAAGGTCAAATGTTTCTTGTAGGTTTTCACCTTTAGCTAATATTTTAGTCAATACTTCCATGCAGATCTTCTCAAGAGCTGTGATGTTTTCAAATCCCTCCACAGACTTTCTAATGGACTGAGGTCCAGAGACTGGCTAGAACTCTCCAGAACCTCGAAGTTATCCTTTGGCACCATCTAACAATGGAAGATCTACCTTGTTTTTAGGTATGCAGAGTGGCTGATTCTTTACTCCTCATGTCACTTAGCAATTAGTTCTCACGGTTAGCCAATAGCTAAAGTGTTCACTTTCTTCACAGCCAATCACCATCAAATTCGTGCCTTTAAAATCATAGAAGTTTGTTATCTGCATTCCAGGCATTTCACCAGCCCATTCTTCTTCGCTTCGGCATGATCTGGCCTTAACCACCAACAGCATCTGAGTTCTGGAGTTTCTTCATTTGGTTCGAGGTCATCCAAATATTGCAAGATGTCTCCAGCCCAGAGCCTATTCACTCAAGACTACTGACTATTCATGATCAAATTCCCTTTTATCTTTCAAACATTCATTCAGAATCTCTCCTTATTGAAATACATATATGTGGGTGCTATTTGGTTGCTTGAGCAATGTGTTTGCTTCATCCTCAATGCTCTCACCGATAGAAGGAGGTTTTTGTTCAAAATGTCACAGCACATGGCCCCATCTATTCATCCATCCACCATAGACCGGGTCGCGGGGGCAGCAGTCTAAGCAAAGATACCCAGACTTCCCTCTCCCCAGCCACTTCCTCCAGTTCCTTAGGGGGGACCCCAAAGCGTTCCCAGGCCAGCCGAGAAACATAGTCTCTCTAGCGTGTCCCGGGTCTTCCCAGGGGCCTCCGCCCAGTGGGACATGTCCGGAACACCTCACCAGGGAGGTGTTCAGACCAGATTCCCAAGCAACCTCAACTGGTTCCTCTTAATATGGATCCGAGCTCTCTCCGGGTGACCAAGCTTCTCATCCTATCTGTGAAGGACCACCATACAGAAGAAGCTCAAGGTCGCTTGTATCCGGGACCTTGTTCCATCATGACCCAGAGCTCATGACCATAGGGGAGTATAGGAACGAAGATCAACCATTAAACTGAGAACTTTGCTTTCTGGCTCAGCTCTGTCTTCACCACAACAAACCAGTGCAGCAACAGCATAACTCCTCCACCTGAGGCAGAAACACTCCACCCATCCAGAGAGGGAAAACTACCTTTCTTCTGTCAAGAACCATGGCCTCATACTTAGCAGTACTGGCCGTCATCCCAGTCAAGTCCCGATTGGAACTTGGCTTTTGGGACTTGGCCCCATTCATCTCTTCTTTAATACGGATCACTCGTCCTGTCTCCTCTGTGGAAAAGCAGCCCAAAAGCCTTATGCTTTCACCAACATGCTTCACAGCTCTCTTGGGATACAATTCAGCATCCTTCCCCCTTATGAGCAGTGGGTTGAAAATGAATAGGCTAGACAAGTGGTAGAATTGAGCTTATTTTACAGGAAGGATCAATGTCTGTGAGAAATAAACCTTTGAACCTAGACTCAGAGAGAAGCTTGAAGTGCAGTTGCTGCATTTCCACACCATGAGGTACCAGCCAAAGTGGTTTGAACATTTAGTAGTTATACCCTTAGAGTCTGTACCTGTTGTGTTAGAGGCATAACTAACAGAGAGCAGGCTCCATGGCAGTTGTCTCACAATTTGAGGTTTGAGGTTTTCATTTTGTTTTAACTGTCACAAGCAAAAGCCACTGGACCTAAATTCACCTTTCAAACCAGTTTTATGGAGCTCTGCTAAAAAGAAGGCCCCCTTTCAGCCCCGTCTCGCTGCAGATGGTCAGAATTACTTCACTGTATGGCTTAGGAGTCCCCTGAGATTTAGAGCGAGCATGAGCTGTGAACAGGTTTTGTGTGGTCCTAACCTTTTCCAGTTTTTTCCTTTAATCTCTCTCCACAGAAACCACTTCTTCTCCATGACAGAAAAATGTAATGTTGTTGTTTGTCTTCTGTTGCTATTTGTTGCTATTTACAAGTCTGTTTTGCCATCTAGCTTGATCGTTTTAAGATTTAAAGAAAAACAACAATCAACTTCAGTCTCCTTGATAGACAACTTAAGAAAAGGTCAAGTAGAAATTTGATAACAGACCTTCTTTTGGAAGTTTTTTTGCCCAACGTTTTTCTTCAAAAATTCTGCCTCTCATATAAAAGAGCCTTTGATGACAGATGTGCACTGTTCATAAAGAAATGTGATCATTGCAGACTCTCTCCAGCAGATGTTTCACACCTGCTCTGTCAAAAAACAAAACTAGAGTCAAACTTTCAAGATGAAAAACCGAGCAATTGGTCAAGAAATGTCTAAACTCATTCAGTCAACCTTACACAACATTTCTGTTTAAATAACAGCAGCAGGAACAACAGACTTATCAACTACGCAATGTTTTTACATTTTGCCTCATTATTAATATTATTACTAATATAATTAATATTTTTTTATTTAGTGTTAATTAAGTATATTTTCTATACTCAATATTTTGAATTTATTTATTTAAAGTATTAGAGTTTGTTAGTATAAATCCTATTATCACACAAATTTGCTATGTTTCTGATGTTTTTCTTTCACTCATATTAACAGAATAAAAAATATATATATTTTTTGTCTTTTAGTCAAAAGAATTTTTAGAGACTATATTACCTGTTTTTATTAAACCTGCATGCACAGACTTGTTCCTGCACGCACCCGCAGCAGCTTCAGAACAAACCCAGCTCCGACTTCACCTCCATGGGAACTGAAGGTCACAGACATGCGAGAGTCTTCTGTGTGATTTTCAAATGCCCCTTCAGTGTTCAGATTGAATGTCTGCTCATGGCTTGCAAGTAAAACTTCAAAAGATACGTTTTTGACTGTTATGTCGTACTGAGTTTTATTGTATGTCTGAAAAACTGCATGTGAACTGACAGCATTTCTTTATTTTTCAGAAAACGCTTTCTGACGTTTTTGGGCTATTTCTAGGAGTTGATACCACTTTTCTTGATATTTTTTCCTTAATAGAATCACATTTGAACTACTAATTGGGTACATTTTCAAACCTTTCTTGTTTTCTCTTAAGCAATGTGCTTCTAATCCTTTGATCCAAAAAAGCATCAAGCAATTATGTCCTTCCATCAAATTTTCATGAACATACAATGGCTACAAGGATTATTTTTATCCAACTTTTAGTTTTTTAAAACACAGATAGCATAACATGCTGTTCTGTGTCATTTAGAAACATTTGGACATGTTTTAGAACAAAAGGGATGTGTCTCCAACAACACAGAGAACAAATATGTTTAATTGAATTAGCCCAGATAGCTGTTGTTATCTCTGTTCAGTTCATCTAAATCTCATTACTTGGAGTTCAATGGGAAATATACAGTTCTCTTGACTATTTAAATGTTGATCAAATGAAAATATGTGTGAATAATACACACAATCATTGTATTCATATTTTAGGAACCCGCCACACCTGCAAATTATCAGTGTCCACATTCCTCAAGTGTCAATACCAGGTCACACCTTCAGAATATTTTTACTGCTGATTTCATAATGGAGGTAAAAGGAAAACTGTGTTAACAAGCCCCAAGTTAACTTAACCAGCCAGCCGTCCATCCCTCAGGTCTGCTGAAAGGACTTTACAGTCCCACAAAAACTAATCTGTGTGTGAGTCAGCCCATTTATAAGCTCTAGAGAAAATATTTCACCCTTTTACCAGGTTATGGTGTCAAAGAGCATCTTCAGAGCTCTCTCACTAACACTCAGTTAAATACATGGCAGCAGAGACTCACTGTTGATGCACACAAGGCTTTTGTTTTCATGATAACTTTAAATATTCAGGAAATAGATTTCAGTGTTTTCTAAGAAAAAACATGGATGGATGGTGTGGCAATTCACTAGTCCGGCATCTGTCGGTCAATTTCCTCACATTTTCCTCACATGTCATCTTAACATTTTTTTTTCTAGAAGTAGAAGCGAAGTGGTCTATATCACTGGTTCCTCTAGAACAGGGATGTCAAACTCAATCGCATAAGGGGACTAAATCCAAAACACATCTTTATTGAACACTCAAGAACTAAATTTTTTAAACTTTAAAAACATAACTTTTCAACATAATTATGGACTAGATTTATAGCATTACCTGTGATAATGTTAGTGGGAATGCTCTAAGCTGAATTTGACCGCTGAAGATGCTAGTGCTGATAGCTGAAAACACTGAAGCTGATAGCTGAAAACACTGAAGCTGATAGCCAGCTAAAAATATTAGCTTAATGCCAAATTAGCATAAAAAACAAAAACAAAAAAACTTAGGCTAGCCAAAACAGCTAGCATGTCGCTGAAAAAATAGCTAAACTTCAAAATATCCTAAAAAACTGAAAAAACCCTAACTTAGCCAAAACAGCTAGCATGTAGCCGAAATATTAGCTAAACTCCAAAATAGACTAAAAAATCTTAATGCCAAAATAGTCGAAAAAGCTAGAAGAATGACAAATTATATAACATTAAAACTGTAATTTTTTAACATAATAATGAATAATAAAAATGCTGGAATATTATTCCAGAATAAATCAACTTAAACCTTAAATAACTTTCAATATTTTACTCTCTATAAAATATATATTTTATCAAAATTATACAACTGCTCATTTTACAACCCTAAAAGTATGGCCATAAGGGAAGGCCACAAAGACTTAAGAAAAAAAAAAACTACACCACATGCATACTTGCATGTCTACAGTAAACTCTGCAGGTCAAGAGAGGGGCCACTGGTTGTTTCCTCTGTAAAGTATTTGCATCTAAAACTCCAAGGTTGGGACTGATGTTTTTCAATCTGTCTGCATTCCTCTGGGGCCCGGCAGATTAGGTAGTCATATTTTACCTGTCAAACACTTAAAAAGAACCAGTAAAAATGCAGTTACAGTGCTTTGAGCCAGTGGATCTCTTGTGAATTGGCAGCTGGTCCATTCACAACCACTAGAACACAAAACTAACAGACAGAGCCCAGGGGAGCTAAAGGTAAATGTACTGACACCAACCACTAGAAAATGATTAGGAATTGGATGAAAATCATGTTTTGATGCTACAGAGTCAAAGACTGAACCAGTATGCTGTTAACAATTGGTGTGTGCCCATATTAACATTTTAATAAAAACAGTTCACCTAAATGGATTTTTACTGTTCTTTAAGGTGTTTATTAGCAACTGTTTTTAAGCACATTTGAATTCCCACAACTCCCTGACTTGTTGTGTAATCTCTCTGGAGTTTCTCATTGTTTAAATGTGTGGGTCACATGAGCCAATCGATTACTGAGAGAAGAACCAGAACTGCTATAAATATGCTGGCCGAGCTTCCACCTGAGCAACACAGATGGGGGAAGCTGGGGCTGCAACCTTCAGCCAGATCCACGTTTGCTGTCAGTTCTTTTTTCAAACTCGCCAAGATCTGATGAGTAGTCATGGTAATGCTAATGCTAGCAGACTAGCGGTACCATTGGAATCACCAATGGTAATGGTTATTGTGTCATGCCAGGTGCACTTAAGAAACTTCCAAGCTAGTTTAAAAGAAAATGTCATCAGCTTACTGATGGTCATTTGGCCTGGTTAATTGCACCAAACCGATGGCGAGCGAGGAACAAACCTCTGTCTGAATCCCTCTGAACAAAGTGCAACCAAACCTTTGACAGCCTTCCTCACACGGTTCTGAGGCTCATAGGAGAATCTCCAACCTCAACAGACCTCCACACAAATGAACTCAATAAACTGTTTGGTTTTGTTATTGTAAATACAGTATTTGTCATATTTTTGTGTTTCACTTTTATGGATGTGAAAAACATCTTGGTATGGCAGAAACACACTTGTGTTAACTCTCTGCTTCAGTAGACACATCTGTGATCCTCTTGAGCTTTTGCTGGTCCTGTTTTTCCTCTTTAAACTTAAACATAACACCATCAAGTGCTACAGTTGCAAACACGTCTTTGACCTCATTTCACCTTTGTTATTGCTGTTTTAGGAACGAACAATGTCTAAAGTTCTGAAAGAGAGACAGAGAGACGTCTCATTTAGTCTACAACACATTTAGCACCAGCCACTTAGGAATAAACTTCCTAGGGGGCTGATTCTCACTTCTCTCTCTAGCTACTGTGGAGTTGCTGATGCATGCTTTTATCATCAGTAGAATTGATTATTGTTACGCCTTCCTTTCAGACTTGAGAACCTTCAGCTTCTCCAGAGTTTTGCTTTGATAATCTGACCAAAACCAGTAGGCGGGCTGATACTACCCCAATTTTATTATCCCTGTTTTGCTCCCCACCTGCTGCTTTAGGATTTATTAAAATATACTTTTAATTTTTTTTTAATGTCTTGATGGTCTTACTCCTTATCTGTTGAATCTTCTCGTGAAATGTGAACCCTCGCAGACCCTGAAATCTTCTGGTCTGCTAACCATTCCAACTATATAAACCAAGACTTACTTAGTGGTATCTTTTTACCATTATGACCCTGGTTTTGTGGAATAGTCTGTTAGAGGACCTCAGGGACTGATTTTTGGTGTTTCTTGGTTGACTCTTCACTCTTCTGACAAATTTTCTCCCAGCAGCAGGTGTTAGTTTGTATTTTCTTCCTGATCATGGCAGACACAAAACAGTGCCATTCACTTTATACTTCTAAAAGATTGTTTTGATAGCTCCTAGGGACTTAGCCGACTTATTCAAATCATAGATATGCCTTTTCAGATCTGTGCTGAGCTCCTCTGACTTTCCCAATGTAGCATGTGGGTGTGTGATTCCAATGAATATTTAAATGGCCTCAGCAAAGCCACCAGCTGAAGTCACTCAAAATTACTCATAAGAAGTTCAGAGGTCATAATATGTAGCTCATTTTGTTGAAGCGACATTCTAAGTCACCTAAATTGCTAAATCATGTTACTGTATGTTTATTTTTGACCCAGCGGATTTGGTCACATTTTCAGTTGGCCCATAATAATGTCATAAAAGAACCAAACTTCATGATTCTTTTTTGTGACATTAAAGTATCTGCTCCAATCTCTCTATCAGAGAAAAATCAGAGTTGTAGAAATAACTGGAAACTCCACACAGCCATGACATTGTGATATTACAAGTGTATGTAAACTTTTGACCACAACTGTATATGTGTGTATGTTTGTTTACTTTTTATGGGCCATTTTTTTTCTTTTTTTTCTTTTTTTCTCCAGAGCTTCCTCAGTTGCATCCTCTTTGGGTCGGCTGCTGTTCAGCCGCTGCAGCTCTAGATGATGACCTGTATCGCCACTTTACTGTGGTGAGGATGGGCATCCATCCGCCTGCAACGCTGCACTTTGCTGGTTATCTGCAGAGGAAGAGGTCCCAAATAATATCGTTTTCACCAACTAACTTTCGCCGTGCTCAGTCTGTTTCATAATCATTACCTCCATCGGTTAAGGGGGTGGGAGGTGTGAGAGGGGGTTGGGGGCTGTATGTGGGTCTGGGGGAAAGAATGATCTGTGTTTCGCTTTGCATGCTCTTCATCCTCTCAGTCTCCATCTGGTGTGTCTAATCACTGTCATTGATCCCACCTGTGAGCCACAGTATTTAGCACGCAAGTTCCTCACTCTCTGCCTGTTTGTTGTGCTTTAGCTTGCTGTCCAGTATTACACAGTTCTCATAGGCTTTGCTTGGCAGTGTTGTTTGTTTGTTTGTTTGTTTGTTTGTTTGTTTGTTTGTTTGTTTGTTTGTTTGTTTGTTTGTTTGTTTGTTTGTTTGTTTGTTTGTTACATCTTTTTCTATCCTTGGTTATCATTAAGTCTGTCCTCTTTTTGCATGTATCTGCTTTTTCTACCACTGAGCTTTGGCCTTTTTGCGCTTAAATGAGGTGGTTTTTGAGCGTATTGAAAGGGCATGGTTCATTAAACTGAAATGAAAACTTTTTTTCTTTTTTCCAAATTAAATGACTCATATGACCAACATTGAGCGTGTCATGCAGACTTGTTGGATCCACATCTCCTCTGTAAAATCACCAACCATGATTTCCAAAAATCGATTCATCCGTAGGCTCTCCCATGTAGGGTTGGGCACCGAAATTCGGTTCCAATTATGAACTGTTATGATTTATGTGGGTCTACCAAAACTGAAAGAAGCTGCTGTAAACAGTGCCACATTTTGGTGCTTAGTTACAGTGAAGGTCTATTTGTCTTTGGACTTTTCAATCACTTCTACTCTGTTCAGTACATTGAAGTTCTAGACAATCCTTCTGCCTTTCCTATAGTGGGTGGGTTCATATAAGACCGGTGACTGGGCGAGCACGAACACGCTGTGCTCGCTCGAGCTAGCGAGCTATAACGCAGCTCGCTATACAGGAGCTGACTAGCAAGCTACAGTGGAGCTTGCTAGAACACTACGCAGTCCACTGGGCAGCTGGCTAACGTAGAAAGCTAACCCACTGAGTCCCCACTTAAGCCAATGTGGGCAAACACGAGTGGGCCCACCACAGAAACTGTGGACAAACTCATATGGGACCCACATTTTCTGCCCACTTTTAAACCACATGGGGTCCACTTGGCCTTCCTGGCTGGGCTCCACGTTGCATTCCACAAATTCATGTTTCTTCCAGTTTTGTTTTCCACGGGATAATACACTCGTTTTTTAACAGATGATTCATCTCTGTGTTTCTTATACAACTTTACTTACTTGCTTCTTAAGTTTACTATACAAATACAAAAAATAAGTGATTTGGACTGAAGCATCTGCTAAAATGTGCCAGAACAAGGATTCTTCTGGCAATAATGACAAGATGTTCCAGATGTGTCCTCAGCTGTGATTAAACACAGTCAGGATGTGAGAAATGAAAATGGAGTAAGGAGATAGAGACCAGGAGAGTCACGGGGAGACGCACAAAGACAGCGGAAGCAACATTTAAAGTGGAAAAGGAAAAGAGTAATAATTTTAGATGTCTACCCAGGGAGTTTGACGTAACGAGTTCTACAGATTTGATCTCCCCCCGCCCCTCCTCCCATCTTGTGTAATACACAGTATTCCCATCCTAGTGCCTACTCTATTTGCTGCCCCTCCATGGGGGGCAATGATGTCAGATCCAGTATTTCACAGTCAGAAGCGGGTGATGACATGGACGAATCGGCCTGTAAGTTCTCTCCAGCCTTGGACAGGGAGTTACGATTACATGCTGCTCGACATGCCAGAGATGAAGGGGGGGGGGTGGTCTGTGTGTGCAGAAGTAAAAGATAAAAACTGTCATTTTGTGATAACTTTAATTGATCGCATCATTATTCCATCGTCGGGGATTAATAGGCAGGGAGGAAAAAGCTTGAATACGAGGAGGTGTAACAATTTATTTAATTCCATGAATCCATTCACATTTTAGTTTGATAAAGTTCAGCCCACTGTTGTTTTTCCACATCAAAATAATCACTATTAGAACATTCTACCACACTATGGTCACATGACTTTGATCAATTCAAAATGTTTTCTCTCATTGGACTGGAATGGTGGTTGATAAGTTTCAGCTGCATCACATGTGTGTTGTCCTCTGTTGGTATTTATATTATAGTAAAATAATACCCACTGGGTCTCAATTTGGTGTTTCTCTTGACCAGGGGTCTGCAACCTTTAGCAGTAGAAGATTCATGTGGGTTTGTTTTCTGTTCAAGAGCCGTAAAGTCTTACTTCAGCCCGTCAAGAAATTTGGATTTGCATTCATTACCTTTTTTTTTAATAATAAATATGAATTATGTCTATGAATAAAAGCAAAGACGTTAAAAGAATTTAACAACTCTCAATGAGTTGTTTTTTTGTTATACTTTTGACGGAAGCTCGAATAACAATTTTCAAAATAAAAGCTGCTCTGTACCAAACAGGATCATCTCAGTGCAGCTCTGGATAGCTAGGAACTAATGTTGTTCAGCATAAGATAATATGTGATTTTAACTCATAAAAGATCAAACTTTTTACCAAAGTTTTGCTTTGTATATAAAATCTGTTCATTCTGGAGGTAGAGTTGAACAAACAAGACGTCTTCAGGTCAACAGGATGTAAAAACCTACATAGTTTATCATCTATGTGAACCTCAGACATCAATTTATACATTTAACTCATCTAAGTTAATTAAATGACAATTAAGGAATCCCTACTTTAAATAAAGAATGCTATTTTATTTTTCTTTTATTTATTTATTTTTGTTCTTTTTCCCTCTTTTTCCTCAGCAGTCTTACTCTGCTGGGTTTTGTTATTTTAGTTTGGATCTTGGTAGTCTTAGTTTACAGGCTTTGTTTATTTGTTTTCTTTAGGTAGTTTTGTTTAGACAGACATTATCAGGATCTGCTGACTCAGAAGGTCGACATGCCTGGATCTACAGTCTTCATGATTTATTTTATGTTTGACAAGGAGCCACCATGGAGAGATAAAAGAGACACATGTGGATCGCAGGGTGCAGATCCCTGGTCTAGATCAATTATTATCTATTTATTTCATTTTAGAGCGATTTTATATTGAAATCTAAAGATTTTATTCGATTTGACTCTATTAACAACTTGCCTCAGACAGAGCGATCCGGGTGGATATAAATGGATTCATTGATTCGTTTTATTGAATAATGCTGACTTCTTTCTAATCATTTTGGAATTCCAAATCTCTACTTCTACTCTCAGACTGGAACTGTTATAATACCTGATACATCGTCATGAATTGGTCTTCACTCTCAGTGTTGGGAAGGAAACCAGGCCAAGCTCATTTTCTTTCTTCGGTTTTCTGAGTTTCACAGCCAGTTTGGGTTTCATGGTCACAACAGGTAAAAACTTGAGCACTTTTAGAATCACTCAGCAGAACCTTTGGGTAACAGCAACAGGCTGATGAAATATCAGGACTAGCCTTTTGGGCTGTGGCCGAAGCTTCAAAGAATTCAGGCTCTGCACATACTCTTGGCCATAAAGCCCCAGGAAAATGCGGAGGAGAATTCAAATGTGATATCTGATATAAAGCAGCGCTGTGTGGTGAAAGGAGTGGTTTATTGATGTAAACTACACCTGGAAGGCAGGATACTTATGAACATTTCAGCTTAGGCAACATAAAATGTGCAGTTGATTTGTTTTATCTACACTTCTTGTAACTGAACTCAACCATGAACAAGGCTGAGCCTTGTCCAAAAAGTGATATAATTATTATTTAATGCAAAAGGATTAAGAAGAGATAAAGAAACAGGATTGTACAGAAAATATGTAACTTAGATTTGATTGCAGTTTTACAACTGTAGTGAGGCTGTTGTTGTGATTCCTGGATTTTGTTACGATCAATAAATTTACTTGGTTCTGTAAAAGCAAATTTACCCTGAAACTACAACCAAGACCATTCAGCTTCTTATGTTGAGGAAAAATTGAGTCAAAGTAACATGAAAACCCCGACTCTGCACGTGCTCAGAGGGTCTGTTTATTCATGAATAAAGTCAGAGAGTATTCCAGCGTAACCATTCAGATTTAGTCGACGAAGCCCCCGATTCTCTGCCCTCTCCCATCTTTATACCCCGAGTGGACGTGACCCAAAGCACAGCACACTCTCCGCCTTCAATGGGACAACAGTCCTTCTTTGGGAATCGTACCAGAGGAACCTTCATCAACACGAGGTGATCCAACACCTCATCTATTTCTGTCTTATCTTCCCTTGAAGCCCTTGTTTAACCATTTTATCTGGACATGTGGCTGGACACTGAATTTGAGAAATGTCACATGGGTTACAGCTTCGCATGCAGCCTCATGTCGAACCTCATGTCGAAATGAAGCAGCTCTTTTTCCTACACTTATGGACTCTATTTTAAAATGTTTCCGGTCTAATTTGCCACTGATAGCTCCCTGACGAGCCATCCGTCCTCATCTTGCTCTGCTATTAAAACAGCTTGGATTAGCAGTCTAAATAACTCAACACCTTTGCAGCCTGCATATCATACTTTTTTGCAATTATCCCCTTTTAACTGCCTGTATAACAGCTCCCCAGGAGTGGGAGTAGCTGGTTGTCATGTGAATTCTCAACACTAATGTGGAAGTGCCACATCCAGGGTGGATATATCAGACCTGGAAGGAAGCAGATTTATCCCTCTCCCAGGATCCAGCCACCATTCCTCATTTACAGGAATTCAGCAATGACAGCCCTCCTCCCACAGAGGACTGAACACAGAGTCTTCACTCACCACATCTCTGCACACTCACATGTGAACACATCTGCTCACTCCAGCTCAAGGTGTGAGCTTACAGGTGTGAGTCACTAGAGGAAAGTCAACTAGAACGAGAGTTTGTTGGATATGAAAGACAAACGCATAATTTCCATAAAGAAACTGTTCCTGTAATTCTGTTGTTGGTTTTTAAAAACCCTTAAAACAGAAGACAGATTCTCAAAATTTTGGTTGGAGGTGAACCAAAATGCTTTGCTTCAGTTGGAATGCGGAAGTGATTGTGGGGAGTTACTGTTTTCCGGTTTCACTCTTTGAGGGGAAAAGATCTGAGGTACTGTCGAGCCAAGAGGTGTCAAACTCAATCACACAAGGGGCCAAAATCCAAACAGGATAAACATTTATTGAACACTCTAAAACTAAATGTTTAAACTTTAAAACAAAGCTTTTTAAAATAATTATGAACTATATATATATCATTACCTGTGATTATTGCTAGTGTGAATGCTGTAAGCTGAATTTGGCTGCTGAAGATGCTGGATGTCAGTTTTTAACACTTTAAAACTGTAACTTTTTTAAATAATCATGAATAATAAAAAGGCAGGAATATTATTCCAGAAAAAATCAACTTAAACTTAAATAACTTTCAATATTTTACTCTCCATAAAAATATATTTTGTCAAAATTATACAAGTTAAAAATCAGCGCAAGATAACATCGGGCCATTAATAATAATAATAATAAAATAAAATAATCTTGTGGGCCGGATAGAATTACCCGGAGGGCCGGATCCAGCCCCCTTGCCATGACTTTGACTCATGTGGTCTAGCCCCTCCCTCAGATGTTTTGTTGTCGTCATCATCAGTTAAATCAGCCGCCCAGTTTTTGGCCATTCTGTCTTGCCATATTCTGCAGTCACTGCTCATGCATTTCACCTGTTACATCCATGGATACGTCTGAATTCCGTCCCTGTAGAGCACTGAATGTGCATTCGCCATTTTCGAGTGCTGTCTGAATCGAGTGCACCAGAAATTTCCCAGAAATCTTTGTGAAAAACATAGCATGAATCAATGCTCACTACATCAGCTAATAAAGACTCCAATGCATTGCAGCCAAACGTTTTTTTTTGTTTTTTTTACAATAACAGATGTTTAAATGTAAATTTTTAAACCATCCAGATCTTCATCATCAGAACATGATGGAGTCACAAGTAGGCGTTTTAAAATGTTTGTATTGATCAGATTTTAACTTTGTGAAAATGGGTGATGTGCTCCAATTTATTCAATTTCCTTTTATTTGTTTATTTATTTGATCTTTTGTATGTTTCTTTTATCTTTCCCTTTTATGTTTTTCCTGTTTCCTGTGATCCTTTTTATGTTTCTTTTGATCCTTCCCTTTGATGTTTTTCTTGTTTCCTTTAAACTTTTGTATGTTTCTTTAGACGTATTTCGTGTTTCTTTTGATCTTTCGTTTGTTTCTAATTATCTTCCCCTTTGACGTTTTTCATGTGGCATTCGCAGATGCCGGAGAGTAGCCAGTTGCAGAGAGAAAGCTAGAATTTTTAGAAAGTTAGGCCCGTCAGAAAGCTATGACAGAGGCGAAAAAAATCTATCTATCTATCTAACTATTCCATTGATCTTTCAGAAGTGTCTTTTGATGTTTGTCGTGTCTTCTTTAATCATTCTTAAGTTTTCGTTGATATTTTTTATGTTTTTGTTTGATGTTTCAGACAATTTTTTTGAACCCTCCCTTTGACATTTTTTAAGTTTCCTATGATCTTTTGTATGTTTCCTTTATCATTCCCTTTGATGTTTTTCCTGTTTCCTGTGATCCTTTGTATGTTTCTTTTGCTCTTTGCCTTTGATGTTTTTCTTGTTTCCTTTAAACTTTTGTATGATTTTCTTTACGTTTTTCATGTTTCCTTTGATCTTTTGTATGTCTTCTTTATCTTTCCCTTTGATGTTTTTCCTGTTTCCTGTGATCCTTTGTATGTTTCTTTTGCTCTTTGCCTTTGATGTTTTTCTTGCTTCCTTTAAACTTTTGTATGATTTTTTTTTTTTACGTTTTTTGTGTTTCTTTTGATCTTTCGTATGTTTCTTATTATCTTCCCCTTTGATGTTTTCTTTGATTCTTTTGAACCTTCCCTTTGAGATCTTTCATCTTTCCCTTGATCTTTTGTATATGTCTTATTATCATATCCCCTTTGATGTCTTTTTTTATGTTTCCCTTGATGTTTTTCAAGTTGAAATAGATCTAAAAAGAGGTCGAGTCCGAAAAAAAGTTACAATTTCAAATGCAACCGATGCCATTTCCGGAGGCCATCTAGCTAACAGCCAATTTGCAAACCACGTTCCTTCCCTTACTAAGGACTAGGGATTTAACGATTCAGTCAAGCCTCGATTCGATTCATAGTTTCAAAATCACTATTTCATTTTTTTTATTTATTTTTCTTCTTCAGCACAAGTCTGTTTTCTTTTTGCCCCTTACATCAAACCGTCTGTTAGAGAGGATTCAATACAAACAAACAATCATACATAATATTGAAATGATCAGAAATCCTTTCTTACTCAGTAGCATTCTAAATGATACACAGCAGGAGAGCCTGATATTCAGTAGGCAGCTATGTCCACAAATAGATGAGTTGTAATTTGACTAAAATTATCCAATGATTGATTTGATTTAAAATAAACACAAATAAAAAACCCTTTCCAAAGAGAATTATATTGGATCCAAGACACAGTCATATATAAAAAGATTTAGGCTGAATCCAAATTCTTCCCCTAACCTGACATTTAGCCCTCCAAACAGAGACTTCAAATTCAAACGACACTCCCACGCGATGAGTTCAACATACGTTAGCGTGTAGCTTCCAGCACTCGGAAAATGCATACAGGTTTTAAAACTCTAAACAGACATGCTAAAACAACAACTCTAAACAGACATGCTAAAACAACAAGTAATTACTTACGTTTAAATGTAAACTTTTGTGCTTCAG
Organism: Oryzias melastigma; assembly: GCF_002922805.2. NCBI lineage: Eukaryota > Metazoa > Chordata > Actinopteri > Beloniformes > Adrianichthyidae > Oryzias > Oryzias melastigma. The sequence goes on from NC_050532.1 coordinate 12,788,550, forward strand.
AAGCAATGCATTTCCCATCCACGCACAACGTGACATAGAACATCCTTGCGGCGGAGAGCTCTGAATCCCTCTGCCACAAATTACCCCTTAAAAAACTTTTTCTGACACCCCTACCCCTCCAAATGCCCCACAATTAAAACAGGTATTTTGTTACCTCAGGAAATGTTGAGGCTTTTCTACATGTTGCTTTGAAAATGGTTTGTTTCCACTGACACACTGACTCTGCAGCAGCTCAGTGAGCTCAGAGTGAGAGTCCCATTCATGTGCAAGTTACTGTGTTTTTCTTTTGCAGATCTGACTCAAACTTTCACTGAATATTTGTATTGCCTTCAGAATAACAGAATATGTTTGGAGATCTTGTCTACCTTTACCATAGGCTGCAATATGTTTATATGCAGATTTGATCTGTGTCCAGCTACGCCAGCTCCATGGAAACGGCTGTAAGATCAGATTTATGGAGCTGAAACTACTCAGGTATATAAACGTTTTCTCGTACTGAAGCTTCAGGTCTTTCTGTGTAAAGTAATTCATGAAAAACGTTTGTGATGTTAGATGCATTTATATACATTATTTTACTGAATAAACAAAGTTTTTCAGAACACACTTTTTTTTTGGACAAGCTCATACTCACTCAAGGCTCCGTAATGGACGGCAGGAATATCACTTCCTGTTTCTTCTTCCAGGCTGCTTACCTCCTGCTGCTGCTGCAAACTTAACTTCTAATCCGTTTAGCAGTGACTCAGCATCTCACTACCGCTGCTCAAGGCTGCTTGTTAAATCAACAGGTGAAGTTATCAGCCATCATGACATGTGCAACTCCAATCCTCCAAATACAAGAGAGGATCAGGATGCTATAAAAGCTTTTACTGTGCCTTTCCTTTTAAACATGACGTTTATTCTCCCCAGAATGTGTCTGCAGTCAACCAGACATTGAAGACTCAGAAATTATTGCCTTCAATCTCTTTGAATAAAATGTAATACACGGAAATACACCGAAAATAATGTTTTTATCTGATAAAAAAAAAAGTCAGCAGAGTTGTACTGACATTCTGCTTTAACAGCATAAGTTATATGCTGCAATATAAATAACTGCCTTGAAAAGTCCATCCATCCATCCATCTTCTTCGCCGCTTTGTCCCTTTCGGGGTCGCGGGGTGCTGGAGCCTATCCCGGCTACTGATGGGTGAAGGCGGGGTTCACCCTGGACAGGTCTCCAGTCTGTCACAGGGCCTCAATCACACACATTCACTCTCACATTCACACCTAGGGGCAATTTAGAGTCACCAATGAACCTATGAAGCATGTTTTTGGACGGTGGGAGGAAGCCGGAGTCCCCGGTGAAAACCCACGCATGCACGGGGAGAACATGCAAACTCCACACAGAAAGGTCCCAGCCGGGATTTGAACCGGGGCCTTCTCGCTGTGAGGCAAGAGCGCTAACCACTGCGCCACCGTGCAGCCCTCCTTGAAAAGTCATTCTGTTAATCACAATTCATTTATTCTGAAAATATATTTGAATTAATCTATACACATTTGGACTCTACATAAAGAACAGCTTCAGCTTGTACTTGTTGAGAACTACTGTACAGTAGTTGAGATTTAAATTAAAGTTTGTTTGTTTTAAAATGTGAAAAGGAAAAACATGCAATACAACCTTGAGCTGTAAGACAAAAAACTTATATCGTCTTCGCCTTTTAACAAATCAATAAATCAATCGGTAAGAAAGAAGAATACAAAACATTCTGTTAATTTAGAATGTCATAAGAGAAGTTTAAGAAAAAATGAAAAAGAAAGATCCGGCCCTCCGGGTAATTCTATCCTGCCCTCTAGATCATTTTATTTTATTGTTATTAATGGCCCGATGTTATCTTGCTATCATTTCTAATTTGTATAATTTTGATAAATATATTTTGATGGAGAGTAAAATATTGAAAGTTATTTAAGGTTTAATTTGATTTATTCTGGAATAATATTCCTGTATTTTTATTATTCAGAATTATGTAAAAAAGTTACAGTTTTAAAGTTTAAAAAATTGCATTCTGCTAGCTTTTCGGACTGTTTTTACATTCACTAAGATTTTTTAGGCTATTTGGAGTTTAGCTAATATTGCAGTTACATGTTAGCTGTTTTGGCTAATTTGCGCTTTTTTCAGTTTTTTTTTTTTTTTTTTTTTTAAGACTATTTTGAAGTTTTGCTATTTTAACTGTTTTGGCTAACCTAAGTTTTTTTTGTTGTTGTTGTTTTTTAGGCTAATTTTGCATTTAGCTAATATTTTAGTTGGCTATCAGCTTCAGTGATTTCAGCTATCATCTTTAGCAGCCAAATTCAGCTTACAGCATTCACACTAGCATTATCACAGGTGATGCTGTATATTTAGTTCTTAATCATTTTTTCAAAAAGTTATGGTTTTAAAGTTTTAAAAATGTAGTTTCATTGTGCTCAGTAAATGCTTATCCTGTTCAGCCCACGAACTAAGGTGTGTTTTGGATTTTGGCCCCTTGTGCAATTTATTTGACACCCCTGGTCTAGATAGATTTGCAGTATTGATTAAACCATTATTATTGTAGTTTTTAGAACTTGTTATTGTTCACATCATTTCCCTGCATCTAAAAATGCAAACAAACAAAAAGAAACAATAATGTAAAACAGAAAACTTTTTTTCTGATTGCAAATAAAATCATTTTGTTACATGCAGATTTTTTTTTTACTCAAGTCGATCCTGGTTTAAAAAAAAGAAAAAACTCTCCTCCCCTGAAATCCTAGTCAGTTTTTGAGCTTTTTTGCCTCCAGAGTAGCTCTGCATGTGAAACTTGACTTAAGTTCAATTCTGTGAATAAATGAAATTCAATCTGTTATATACATCCATGCACATGCCAGCTGGAGTCAGGGACAGTCAGCAGACAAATGGACTTCCCAGTAAACTAAACTTCCAAAACCAACCCCTCGAGGAAACATCTCATAGAATATAAAATAGCTACCAACAAGAGACCAATAAAAAAATGGGCTTGCTTCCTTCTCCTGCCTCTTTCTCTCTGTAATTCTTCCTCAGTATTTCATTGCCAAGCCTTGTTGGTGCTAAAGCGCCATAGATCAAATTCAGCATGACTCTGGGAAATGCTTCGAGTCCAGATTTGCCAATCTCCACAGCAAATAACGATGTGATCAGGTGTGGGGTTTAGAATGAAATCCATGCATAACCAGCACCATGTGCTGTGTGTGTGAAAGTAAGCCATATCTGCGGGTTCACTTACAATAAAGGTTGTTCAAGAATGCCAAATGTTTCTGCTGAAAGTCTGGATTTTCCATCTGACTTTTAGCTGTTTTTTATGACAGATGCAGTCGTTTCAAACCCATCATTTACAGTCCTGTGGCTGAGCTCTGACAGACCTTGTTACAGTGGATCAGAACTAAAAATAACTGGGTGAAAACTGTCAATATAAAGTTTATATTTAATTCCGTTTCACGGCTTAATCTTGTTGAATGCTTTTAGTGCGCTGTGGACATAAGTAATGGTTTGACTCGGAGCTTGTCAAATACCCCTCATGGGGGGGTTGCATCTTCTGTCTATCCATCAAATGAGGTTTCTTCAGCACTTCACAGACGGTGGGGACAGTCGAGGCCCAATGCGGTCAAAGAAATACTGGCTGAGTGTTCATGTAGTCAGACAGCTTCCTGCTCTGACCTGTGCATTGCCCTTTTGAGACACAAGGGAAGTCCAAAGAATTCTCAGTGAAGATATAAAACTGGAAGAAAACCCGTTTTTCATGGGAATGGTGGGGGGTGGGGGATGACTCAGGAGAAGTAATGAAAAACCTTAACATTCATGACAGAGTTCCAAAACACAGCAATGTGAGCAGTGTGAAGAAATACTTTCAACTTTCAAGCATCTACTGTTAAAAGTGAAATTGATAGTGGAAGAAAAGCTAGATTTAGTTATTCAGAGTTCTTTGAATAAGTTTGCTTTAGGGAACTTTTCTTTGAGACTTAACAATTGGCCAAGATAAGTTCTAGAAGCAAATTATAATAATATTAATAATAAACTTTATTTTTAGAGCACCTTTCAAGATAAAAACTACAAAGTGCTTCACAGTAAAACAGAATATAAAAGCAGTTAAGAAAAAGCGGTTTTAAAAAGATGTACTTTTAGCTGCTTTTTAAAAGAAACAGTAAGTCAACAGATCTGAGGTTGAGAGGGAGGGAGTTTCAGAGAGATGGAGCCACTGCTGCAAAGACTCTGTCACCTTTAGTGTTTAACAGAGTTCTTTTAACCACCAGCAGACCCTGGTCACATGATCTCAGGGACCTGCTGGGAGTGCACGGCTGCACGAGGTCTTTTATATAGGCCGGTGCTTGGTTATTAAAAGCTCTATATGTTAAAACCAGGATTTTAAACTGGACTCTGAAACGGATGGGGAGCCAGTGCAGCCGGATTGACAACAAGGTGAAGTGAGAAAACTTGGAAGATTTGGTAAAAAGCCTTTCAACAGCGTTCTGGACAAAATGAAGCCCTTCTAAAGATTTTTTACGAAGACATGAGAAGATGGAGTTGCAATAATCAAGACGGGAGGAAATAAAAGCATGAATGACTATCTCCATCTCAGAACACGATACAACTGGACTCAGTTTAGCAATGTTTTTTAAATGATAAACAAGATTGAACAAGTGACTCGACATGAGAGTCAAGAGATAAAACTGGGTCTGGAGTTACTCTGAGGTCTCTGACAGAGGGCCTGACAAAAGAGGCGAGTGGACCAATCCACCGGACTATCTGGGAGTGGTATTTGTCAGGAGCACAGACAAGGACCTCAGTTTATCTTCAATTATTAGGAGAAAATTGTCGTTGTCCAACTCTTGACCAAATCTAGACACCTGCGTAAAATCTGTATTTTGAAAACTTCCTGAGGTTTAAAAGATACATGAAGCTGAATATCATCAGCATAAAAATCAAAGAAATGTCATTAAAAGAGCTTAAAATATGCTGCAAATGTAGCAGATATAAAATGAACAGTAAAGGTCCCAAAACAGAGCCTTGTGGCACACCAGAAGAGAGTGATGCAGAGGAGGACTTAAACTTACACCACTTAAACTTTTCTCTCTAAGGGCCAAAAACTAAATGGGATCCCGGTCCACGGGCCGAATACAATATTTTTCACGTCATGAAATAAAAGGAGAAAATAAAGAATATGGTTTAATTTATTTATTTTGAGTCTGTATTCATTAAGGTACCACAAATTAGTAATAATAAAAAGTAAGTTATATTGGTCTTTGAAACTTTTAAGTATATTACAACCGTAGAGTTTTGGAAAACCACAGAGAAGATATGAGAAACGGGTAAAAAACACAAAATCAGAATGTGATTTTTAGTGGGAAAAACAGTGCAAATGTACATGAACAACAGATTTTGTTTGTTAAAAGTTTAAATGTGTCCAGTATCAAACTGTTTACAACAAACATTGGTACCTTTCTCTCTAAATGTGCAAAAAACAGTGCATAAAATCTTAAATATCTACAGACGTTTTCGGACACAGGGCAGTTCTGTCCTCTGTGGCTCCTCAAAGGTCTTGGTGATGCTGACAGTGACAGTCACAAGTCCCACACTTCCAGAGAGAGTTCTTGGTGCAGATTCTGCAGCATCAGTGGGAAAAGATTTCACCTGCTGATAGTTTTCCTGCATCTAGAGGTGTTTGGACACCTGGGATGAACCTCAGTGGATGAGGGTCTCCATCATCAGTTTCTGCATCTTTGTTGATGTGGTGAGCAGCTTTGGTCCCTGACGGCCTCACCAGTCTCCAGCATCCTCACGTTTGGTCCTCCAGCATCATCAGCTCCAGCTCACAGCCTCACAGGAAACTTGAAGAATTTTTCATTGATTGTGATTTTGTTTCCTGAGCAAACGTAAATGTATGCTTATTTTATAAGATAACTTAGAATTTATGAGTAAATAAATAAGCTAACTCTCATTTGAATGACATTTCTCTCACAGTTTGTGTTTCAGAGTAAAAACTAGCTAGAAACTGCTTAATTCTTTCAGGAAAAAACACGGAAATACAGCTCCACAAATGTTACCTTTTCTTGCCAAAAATGACTCCTTCTGTTGCTCCTTCGGTCCCAAAGTCTTCTCTGAACCTCCATGGAGGTTATATTTCCCACGATGGTCGTCTTTCCGACATTTTTCACCGTTATAAAAACTCTTTGACCGCACGCTCTCTGTATCTCTCCACGGCTCTGTCTGTCGCACAGGTAAACAAAGCAGCTTTGCACAGACCTCTGGGTAAAATTACTGTAATGTCCACATATTGTAAGAAAGCGCAATGTCTCAGCTTTCAGAAATTGTTGAAATTTTTAAAATGGAGCAAACCATTCAGGAATTATGGTAATTCAAAGAGCACTTGTCCAAATGTGTTGCGGGCAACAGGCTTGGTTGCAAAACACGCACGGCTTCCAAAGCCACACTTGGCGGGCCAAAAGATAAACTTTGGCCGGCCAAATTTGGCCCACGGGCCCCACTTTGGGCACCCATGACTTAGAGGATACCACAGAAAGGGATCTACCAGTGATATAGGAGGTTTAAAGCCAGTTTAAAGCGGATCCGGATCCTCCAACCCAGTTTTTCAGCCTGTCCAGGAAGACGCAATGGTCAACAGTGTCGAAGGCTGTGGTTAAGTCAGGACGCACGGAGCAATGCACTGGAAGACACCTTTGAGCAAAGCTGTTGGCAACACATCGAGGAAGCAGGAGGATGACTTCATTGTACCCACTAATCTGACTAGAGAAACAGGTGAAAACGTGTCTAAGATCACAGGCTGAGGTGGACAGGAATAGAAACAAAAGCAGCTGTGTGACACAAAGAGTTTCTTACAGATCTGACTTTTTTAATTAAAATTATGTAATTTCAGCAAACCTTCCAAGTCAGATGTGAAAAGTTTCCAAATCATTGATTCCAGTTTCAACAATNNNNGTTTTTTTTTTTTTTTTTCAATTGCCAGCTAAGCTACTCCAACTGTTGCTTTACTTTCACAAGTCCAAGCTACGAGAGATGCCCAGCAGCCCAGTCTCAGTAAAATGTGTACATATGCCACGATTTCGGAAATACTGTGTATAATATACGCCAAAACCGGTTTTTGCGTGCATATAATACGCGCGGTCCTAAACGTGTTAAAATGTGTTTTCAACGTTTGACACGTCCCCTGGTGGAGGCGTGAGCATCACTGACAGCCCCACAAACGAACAATTTGCTTTTCTAACCCTAACCATAACCGTAATCCTAACCTTAACCATGAACAACGTCATTTAGAAAAGAGCCGGAGGATTTTTGACCACGTGATCAAAACGAAACCTATAAAGTCGTGTTTATTGTACGCCGGCGCAACCTATCCTCTACCGTTGCGTATATGCACGCAAAAAGCGTGTTTGGCGTATATTATACACGGTATTTCAGAGTACAAAGTCGTGGAATATGTACGCATTTTACTGAGAGTGTGTTGTGCCCAGATAGAGTTGATATTAGTGCTCAGATCTCAGCTCCGTGCAATCATTTGAATGAAACAGCATCATCTGTACACATGGTACTCTAAGTTTGTTGGCATGATTCATTGACTCTTGCTTTTGCCTCACTGAATGTTCAATAAATTAGATTAACCTGATGACAAGTTTTGAGTCTGGTGCTTGAGTAATCGTATGTAAGCTCCACCAAGAGTTTTAAGATGTTGTACTTTTTCAAAAAGATGTGTATTTTCCTCTAAAGTTATCCATTCAAAATAAAACGTGACCACGTTTTTTTAAACACAAACATTTCAGCTTCTAAGTGAAACTAAAAATAAGTGTTTTCTGGTTTAAAATACAGACAACCATCTGAGGGGTGACAAATTTTAAATGACGATTAATAAGATCTAACCAAAATGTTTCTGTGTATCTGTGTCAGGGGAAAAATGTGGAACAATCTGGGTAATAAACACAAGCAATGTCAAAACATTTATATCACCAAAACCCTTTACGAAAAAATGGTTTGTTCACACTATAGTGGGTAAGGAATTTAAGGACAATGTATGTAATCTGTGTGTGAAAGTATGCGGTTTGCAACGATAATGGTGCTGATACCGACAATGTTGAATTATTTATTATTATTATTTTATTTGATGTCATGCTGATATATGAAAATGTGCTATTAAACTATCAGCAAAAGTAAAAGAGGCGGGCTTTAATAAGCTCTGCCCGCTCCTTCACTGACATGCCCACATTTTTTTAGAAATGTTCCCATTCTTTTAAAGGGTAACCAAACTCTAAATCCACTTTTTTTGGCTTTTGATCTCTATAAATGTGGCTTTAAAAGTGCTGTATGTTGGTCATTACCACATGTTTTGAGAAATTAAAATAAAATAGTTTAAAGCATGAAAACATAGTCTAAAAACTGTCTGTGTGCTGCACAGGTTGAATTGAGGTATTACAGTTGAATTTTGTGATTGGTCAAGCCAAGTAAGTTTCAGAAGTTTCACGTCATGATCTGCAGCTTCGGTAATGATAACATTCCTGCCCCCAGCCCCACCCCTCTGACTGGATACTCACATTTTGACTGTGGTAGAGTCAGCCTCCAACCTCCATGTTTGGTTACCCCTTAGGTTTTCAAGATGTTTTTTTTTCCATTTTATTTTTCAATTGTGTTTCCTTGCTGAATTGCTATTGGCATGTTGGAAAAATGAAATCACATCACTACCCACTAACTTTTTGTATTATACTGTTTCAGGAAAGAACTTTCCCGCCAAGATCGTGTTCTAATGAATCTAAAATATGTATGTATACTGTATACCTAACTGCAAAAAAAGTCAATTTATAATAATGAGCAATTAAAAATTCTAATTGTTTATACATAGCGTTTTCATAAGTGCTTAATGAGTTTAAAACAAATGAAATTATAAAGCACACAGAATTAATGTCAACACTTCTGACCCCTCACACCCAACAAAATGAGACATAAAAGAACACATGAATATAAAGTGTAAATAAATATAAAAACCAACACCACTGTGAAGGTCATCTTCTTTCATCCCTGTTACTCTGACTTTATTTTCTTATCAATGTGTTACAGTATGTCTGAAATGGTCATAGTATTTATCTGTGTTTTGTCATTTATTTGTTGTATTTTCCCATACTTTTAATGCGTTAAATAAACCAATATATTACATCAAAGTGTTCATTCCACATAGTCGTGAGATACAACCAAATAACACGTGTCCATCATTGAGTCTTTAAAGATTTGGGGTTTATTATGGTTCAGGTTAAAATGCATTCTTTGTACAATAAAATAAAATAAATGTCTTTTTCCAGTTCGAAAAGGTTCACGACTTGTGAAAGGATCAAAGAAAGCTGTAGGATATAACAGGTGGTGCTTCCTGTACAAAACAAACATGAAAAATCATGAGCTTAATCGAGTAAAACTCACTTTCCACACACATGAAAGTTATGTGTTAAAAAAGTGATTTATGAGGGACTCAGTAATGCCTGTTGCTCCTTTTCCTTTCATGCCTTGCACATAAATGAATGTAAGAACCCTGTGACTGCTGCCTTTCATGTAGGAGAACGGCCAACTGCCAGGACCAGCTGTTAGATACTGAAGCACATGTAGTGTTTTCACCAGGGCAGTTGTTTTTGTGCATCCTACACACAAAAATACAT
>NC_050532.1:12798587-12810338 GCF_002922805.2 Oryzias melastigma
CACATGAGGTGTTTTCACCAGGGCAGTTGTTTTTTCTGCATCCTACACACAAAAATACATACATTCACTGACTGTACATTCCTTTACAGTTCTAAAATACTGAATTAGTTTTGATGAACAGTTTTATGAAATGTAGTGCACAAAAATTTTGCTAGATGAATATCTAGCAATTTTTTCATGTCTTTATGGAATGTCTGTGAGGACATTTTAGAGGCACTCAGAATCGAGTAAAGATATAAAGGCTCAGAGTAAAAATATTTTTGAATACTTTAAAATGAAAAACTTTAATGCTACACCATAAAGGCTTTCCAAGTGCCACCAACAGTTTAGGACATTATCTTAGCATCCAGAGAAACAAAAGACATTTCTTGTGATGGTCGTGTTCTAGGTTCTCCTCTTTAGTGGCATGTGCTGCTGTCATCTGCAGCAGAGGAACTGTTTGTTCTTGTACCTGAGTTACAGGGCTGCATGGTGATAAAATGATTGCCACTTTCCCTCGGCTCCCATGGCTCTGATGCAATGGGTTCACATTTTTGCGGGATGCCGGAGCTGATTCACAGCACTTTTTGTGAAGTTGGGTCTATTAACAATCTAAGTTGTAATAATGGGTTATTGCGTGAACCTACGTGAGTTCAAAGTTTCACGAGGTCAGCAGCATAGCCTGTACCTGCAGCCATCGCACAGCCAAAGGGAGTCATCTGCCAAAGAAAGACCACTCCTGCGTTTCACCTGAGCTGGATCGCTTGCTGTGGAAGCCCGGGGTCACACTTCACAGTAAGTTGGTCCTGGTTTCAATCAGAGCTGGGACCTTTCTGTATTTTCCCTGTGCATACGTAGTTGTTATTCTTATTATTCTAAATCACATGAGTCAAAGTCAAGACCCGGGGACCGGATCCGGCCCTCCGGGTAATTCTATCCGGCCCTCCAGATCATTTTCTTTTATTGTTATTAATGACCCGATGTTATCTTGCAATTATTTTTGACTTGTATAATTTTGAAAAAAATATGTTTTATAGAGAGTAAAATATTGGAAGGTATTTAAGGTTTAGGTTGATTTATTCTGTAATAATATTCCTGTCTTTTTATTATTCATTTGTTAAAAAGTTACACTTCTAAAGTTTTAAAAATTGTCATTCTGCTAGCTTTTTGGACTATTCTGACATTTAGTAAGAATTTTCAGGCTATTTTGGAGTTTAGCTAATATTTCAGCTACATGCTAGCTGTTTTGGCTAATTTAGGCTTTTTATTTATTTATTTTTTTTTTACCTATTTTGAAGTTTAGCTATTTTTTCAGCTACATGCTAGCTGTACTGGCTAACTAAGGCTGTTTTGGGGGTTTTGTTTTTTATGCTAATTTGGCATTTAGCTGATATTTTAGCAGCTTTCAGTTCCAGCATCTTCATCTATCAGCTCTAGCATCTTCAGCATCTAAATTCAGCTTGCAGCATTCACACTAGCATTATCACAGGTAATGCTCTAAATTTAGTTCATAATTATGTTAAAAGTTACAGTTTTAAAGGTTTGTCTCGGTGTTTTTTCCTTAGGTTTAAACAGTATGAAACATTTCCCTGTGACAAGAAAGATGAGAGATTGTCTTCAGAAATGTTCATTCATTTCACTTGCAAATAGAAACGGACAGAGATGTTGGAAGAAGTCTCCACCCGCCTCTGAAGTGCACTCCGTCAAAATCCTCCGTTTATAGACGGATTAGGGCGTTCCTTAACCACATGAAGTCTACACATTTATTATTGATGTAAATGTCTCTATCTTCCAGTACATGAGGGTTGATGATGGTTCTTGAAGTTCCTGCTTTATATCAGCTTCTCATAACCTTCATCTGGAAGTTGGCTCCTGTTTGTTGATATGCGAGCTGTACACAACGTCAAGCAGTCAGGACAGGAAGATTAAAGATAGAGTAGTTAAAATCACTCAGTGCAAATATTTGATAAATGTATGTACAACTCTATCAAATCTCCCCTGTTATGACATATTTGTTCAAATTCTCACATCACCTCTCAGACTCTCCGTGGGAAGGTTTTCAGATGGAGGATCACATTTATGAGCACAAACACATGTACACACAGAGGTCTCACCAAGTATAGTGACCAGGGTCTGGAAACAGCTTAGAGGGGCAGAAGGCTTGTTCTGCATCACAAATTGGTTCAGGTTCTGGATCCCCACCTAAGAGAGGGTACAGCTGTTCTGGGGGTTGCACTGCTGGCGAGATACACTTGTGGCATCAATACAGGTGGGATCATAAAAATGTACACTTCATACTTAATTTTGGTTCAAGATCATTTTCGTTATTTAAAACTTCACACAGAGGAACTTAGAATCTACATTTGCTCTGGTGGCAGAATAAACATAAAAAAATATATATATATATATATATATATATATGTTCCTCCCTTTGGGTCCAAATTTCCTCCTGTTATGTCAGAATTTATAACTGATCATTTTTCTTTTCTGTTATCACTAGCTGTTCACCATTATAGCTTTGCAAACCCTATCAGTGTTCAAAAAAAGTTTATTCTTTTTGGCCCCGACCTGAGGTGTGTTTTGGATTTTGACTGAGTTTGACACCTCTGTCAAGTGTCTCTAGCTGTGAGTGTGTGTGATTGTGTGACCCTGCATTAGGCTGGTGAGCTGTCTGGGTATGCCCTGCCTGCCTTCACCCAACAGGGCTAGGTTAGGCTCTTGCAGCTACAAGAGCTGAGCTGGAGTAGTTCTCATTTCTCCATGCAAAAAAGGACAACTTTCCATCAGGCTGCCTCAGACTCTCTGCAGCTTTTTCCACAATTTTGGTTTCTGTGTATGAGTGTGGGAGGGACAGAGTGCCTCACTTTGGCTCTAATTGGCTGTCATGAAATGTAGTGCTGCCTCAGCCTATCATAATCACTTCATACTTTATGGCACAATGCTCGCCTGTGGTGTGTTTAGTTCTTACAATTGATTAAATCTTCTCAAAGTAACGCACCACGTTCATCATTCAGTAACAGCACAGCTATGCATATTATTAGTACTAATTCCATTATTACAGACTGTAAATGATCTAAATGTAATTCACTTCGATACAAAAATGATGGTTCTGGCTTCCAGTTGTTTGAAAGGACACTCGGACTTTTACTTTTAGAATGGCAAAGTCTTCCATCATTTTCTATCAAAGGAACTCCAGACTAAGAGATGATATTTCTGTGATCTAAGGGAAGAAACATATTTGTTTATAAAACCACCACCTAACGACTTTTAAAAAAGTTTTTTTTTTTTTTTCTGAAAGATCTTTATCTAACTTAACAAGGTCGTATAACACATTTAAAGAGGATATCTTCTGTTAAATTTTGGATCAGATGGAGAATTTTGATTCTGGCGGTAGGCTGTTAGATGATTAATGTAGAAAACGAGCATAACCCTTGTGCTCTCTTATGGGGTCCAGATGACCCTAGCCTTATGTTGACCTATTATCCATCCCATGACAAATGGGGATGAAGATGGACAGGAAAGTTCAGGAAAGTTCAGCGCACTGTCTTGTGGGATCCAGATGACCCCAGTCCCAATATCAGCATTCCTAGGACAGCACAAGGGCTAAAGAGGACTAGTGTCTGCAAAAGGAACTGTGAAATATAAACAGAGGTCAAGTTTTAACTTCTTGATGCTGAAGAATGAAACATTTTCCGCTTGTTAACCTTTACAATTTGAACAGAATCTTTTGGTAATCACCACATTCTGTAGAAACCATGAAATATTTTCAGATGACGAGGCTTCGCTGTGAGGGGCTGGTAGAGAGACCAGGATTTCTGTCTTTGACAGATTGAGTTGAATATGTTTTTCTTTTATTTAAGCAGGGATATACAGTATGTTGAGATAGAAGCGCTTCGTGTAAAAAAAAATAAAAGAAAGATAGTCGCGTGTCATCAGCATAGAAATGGTTAGAATAACTGAGTGGACAAGTAATGGATTTGAGAAAAGAAGGAGGCCTTGGACAGATCCCTGTGGAACCCCAGTCAGAGCTAGAGTTTGCTCTCAGTACACTGTAAAAGTTTGCTTACACAGGAATTGAACACAGTCTGAACTGAATTGTGATGGAGATTTTCCTTTGTCAGAGCACAAGGAGCAGTGTATTGTGATCTTGAAGGCTGCAAAAGAAAAATGAGCAGGATGGAGAAAGGAGTGATTTGTCAGTGCTCAAGCAGTAAAAAAAATTCACACCACAATTGAGAGTGGTTTAATTGAGAGAGGTAATGACATACAAATAAAGGAAGTTACTGAGTTGATTTAAGTAGATTGGAAAGGAGACCCAGAGTTCTTTTGTGCTTTAATTCTGAAACTTCAACATTTTAGGCTGGTGAGATTATACGTTTGAAACTATCATTCTAAAACAGGTCCTATTATTTCTTAAGGTTGTTTGTTGAATATGAATCACTTGCGTGAGCAGGAACTCATGTCATAGTACATTTCTACAACTGTGTCTCAGCTTTAACAGTCTCACAAACAGTTCCAAAGTCTTCTAATGTACATGCGCGTCCGTCTCCTGGGCTGCTCTGTAACAGTGATGGATGGCCTGTGTGTGGTGGCAGTTATTATATGTTATGCGAGTGAGTGTGTGGGACTGGCTGAGCAGGCCCTACACCTGCTGTGCCCCCACAAGTTTTAGGAACAGCTGGACGCATTGATTTAGCGGCTCGCTCTGCGGGCTGCAGGAACAAATCAAATAACAGCTAATAAAACCAGCCTTTATGATGGCTTCCCTGTTTGCCCTCCAAAACAACTGGCGACATCATGTGTTTTCCTAACGCCTGCCACAGCTCCAAATTAAAAGCCAGTCTAAGGTGTCACTTCTGGATGCTGTGGAGCTCAGGGCTTAATGTCTGGCTTTAATGCAGCGAGAGTAATCAATGTTGCACGGTGTGCACGTTTCCATGCACAGTCACTTCCTCAGATGAAGCTTCATTTCTTTATTGGCCCTCCGGTGTTTATTCTTGCTTGTGGTTTTGAGTGTTTTTCAGGCCTGTTTGTTCTCACACCTCGATATGATCAGGACAGTATCTTAGATTTCTGTCAGAGTGAAAGAAGGGCTTGCTTGGTGCCAGGCAAAGCCGGGAGAGCTCTGGGCCCAGGCATGTGTGCATGCATTCAGAAGTGGGCTTTGATGGAGTTAGGAGATCTTGCTGTTAAGACTGTTCCACAGGCAGCAGTGAGTGCAGCTGTGCTGAGCGGCTGCAGGCGACACAGTTACTCTGTTGTGAGAGTATTGTGTCATAAGGCCCGCTGAGTCATTTGATACAGACCAATGGATTAACTCAGCCTTTGCAGTTTGTTTTAGACATATTTTGCAACCTTTTTTTCTTTCTCCTCAGCAGATGTAAAATCCATAAACATGAGTGGAAAACATGTTTTCTGTGATTGCTTAGGCAGAAGACTTTTTGGAGAATTGGAATCACTTGTTGCAACTTCAGGAAACACCTCAAATTCAGGAAAAGTTGTGACCTTTAAGATGTTGAATAAAAATATTTTGTGAGGAATAATGTGAAGTACTAACGTTAAACCTTTTCACAAGGTAAGATCATTTCGGTGATGTCATCCACAGAAAATGTTTAGTTTGTTTCAACTGTTAAAATAGAAGTCTGTTTTTCTTGACTTCAAGTTTGCAATTTAAAATTAATCACGGTGTAACCCTTCCGCTCTCCTTAGCTTGTTTACATCACAATCAAATCGTTACTGGAAATGGAAACTCCTTTAGCGTAACCCTTTAACCTATGTAGCATGCTTCTGACATAACTTGAGAAATAAATTTAGAGATCCCTTAAAGCTGTTTTAATTTAAAACTTAATTTTAAATTAAATTAGTTCCATTGTTTCCTCACTGTCTTAGATTAGCTGTGTATAAATTACAGCGATAGCAATAGATCGACTGAAGAGACGATAACTATGAGATTAGATGAAGCTTAAGAAGTCACAGGTAAACGGTGTCAGTGGTCAGTTAGGGGGCATGTTCACAGACTTGACAAATTTCCTATCATCAGAGATAAAACTAATTCTAATCCTGGAGTATAGCAGACAAGACTACATTTGACATCCATCCTCACACTTTTTTCTACTTTCTGCTAGATCTGTTTCAAGTTTGACTAAGCATGACTGTGAAACACCATAACTTGGCTAAAGATGTGAAAGCCATCAGCAGACTGCATGTGCATCCACTGAATAAATGGACATGTCTGTACCCGATCCCTTCAGCACTTACTAAACGAAGTGGTTTACCGTCCCATCATCTTTGGTGATCCATGAAATCCCTGGAGACAGTTAGGAAGACAGAAAAAGTGCTCCCTGCGGCTCTGAAGCTAAACTTCATACTGATGTATTGCTTTACATTACCTGACTATATCCTCTAACCACTGTGGTTTCATTGGAAGTTTACAGTATAGAAGGTATTAAATCTGTATAAAAACAGATGCTGTCTTGCTTCTTTTGGA
This sequence comes from Oryzias melastigma, assembly GCF_002922805.2. Lineage (NCBI taxonomy): Eukaryota > Metazoa > Chordata > Actinopteri > Beloniformes > Adrianichthyidae > Oryzias > Oryzias melastigma. The sequence continues at coordinate 12,805,054 of NC_050532.1, forward strand.
ACTTGAGCCCATCAACATCTTATTCATGTGGCGTGTTCTACCTTTGAGTCTAAACAGTCCTCCAAGACGGTGGCTCATTGGTGCAAAAACTCATTTTTTTCCGGCAGTTTGGTGTATTTACCACGTGTAAAAAGAGCAATGAAACAAAGAGAAACTATGAGTTCTAGTGTCTACTTTACACAACTGACTACATGAAAATGTCTGAAATACCATCACATTCCGAGTTTGGAGTAAGAATGTGTTTGAAGTACAGATACTTGCATTTTCAACACAGACAGACCACATCAACAATTCTGCAATCTGGGATGTGAAAAAAAAGGGGAAAATCTTCATTGCAAACGCTATAAACACCAAGGCACCTTGATGATAATCCTAGAACTTACATCAGTAATTTTAGTCCAATTCTGGTATTTTTATTCTTTAATTATTATTAGTTGTATAAAAAAGTTAATGTTCATCAAAAAAGGAGACAAGATAACGATGAAACAAGATAAAAGTAGGTAAACTTGGAGCAAAAATAGATTAACTGGCAGCTGACCAGTTAAGAAAAAAAAGAAAAAACATTTGTGGGATCAAAATATTTCTATTTCCTAATTCTTTTTCATTGAGTTTTTTGTCTTGTTTCACTCCAAAATGAAAGCATAGCACAAATAACACTGACAATGACAATAACAATAACAATGACACTGGAGTTAAAAAAAGAAAGTCTTGGAATCAAACTACAGAGCAAAATGTTTTCAAAACTACTCACAGACGAACTGTGACTGTGTGGTTGTCAGTCTCCTTATCCAGCTCTGAGAAGGACTTGTTCAGGTGTTTGCCTTGAGGCAGTTGGGACAGGCTCCAGAAACCCCTGTGACCATACTCAGGAGAAGGATGGCAAAAATAATGCATGGATGAATGGGATGCATGGAAACAAAAGCAAACCAGAGCTGAGGGAAAAACTTAAATCTATTTGCTCTGAGTGCCTTACCAAGCGCAAATGGAAAATTGCTAATATATATATTGTGGTAAAGTTATCATTTTTTTTTCCTGTCTTTCCAAAACCAAGACTTCATTTGTACAGTTTAGACCTAACTTTCTCCATGGACATTATTCCTGAATCATAATGAATCAGTGTTCTTCCTTCTGAAGATCAGGCTGAGACCTCCTGCTCTATATTATCAAAAGGATTGTCTCACCTGCCTTGACTCACATATGAACTGAACTGCCAGCCCATTCCTAACCCACTGAGTTCTACATGATGTGGGTCCACCTTTTCCAGCTATCAAAGCTTCTGGAAAGGCTGTCCACAAGGTTAAGGAGTGTAACGATTTCTAGAAAGATTTTATTGAATCATTTTTGTATAGATTTGTAGGTCTATGAACAGGAACCATTATGATTGTACAAGTATAGTTAATTTTGAAAGAAATAATGAAAACTAATCCTTAGTGATCAAAAGTGATCATTTAACAGAGATTTGTATTTACTCAGTTGCTTCATGTCCAAAATCATTGCCAGTAGATGAAACACATAAGAAAAATATTTTGTATGAACACACATTCACACACTCAGGCTATGACAGTGTTTCTCAATTATTTTCTCTCACACCCCCCTTATGAAGAACTTATCCTTTGGCGCCACCCCTATAACTTTCAGCTGCAAATATCATTGGTATCATTAGTCAATTAGTCTTCAAAATATTGTACCTTTATTATCGTTAAAGAATATTTTTAAAAAAGCTTCTAAATAATCTGTTTTATTATTTTTTTTCTTTTTATTTTTTTTTATTTTTAATACTTCCAAACTTTCGGATGAAGTAAAAACATCACTTTTCCTTGTTTCCCTCCACAGTAGTGATGAATTCTGTATTTTCTCAGAGATTCAGTTCTTTGGTTCACTGTAAACATTTCTGCTACCAAATGTCTTTTTAGGTTGTTTTTTGCTTTATTTAGTTTATTATCATCTACTATGTAGGATTATCCACAAAATCCATAACTGATGTAAACATGTTTTTATTTGTATAAAGTGTATATTAAATATATACTGTTATTTATTCCTTCCAGATAAAATTTACAAAATAAATGAAAAAGGACGAAGTATTCAGTTTTTAACTCTATACATTTGAAGCTTTTTTCGTTTTAAACATATTTAAAGTAAACACAAAACTCTGCAACCACAACCCAAAATACGAAAGAGTGCAAAACCAACAAATAAAGACTGTCTCAGCTTTGAGGATGTAATCTGGTTTCTTAAGGATCTGTTCTGTTTTAGAGAAGATTTTGCATAGGTCCCAACAGACCCTTCATCCTTCATCCAGTGCTGCATTGACATTTCTGGATCATGAGTGATGGGGAAAGCTAAAAACAAAAAACAAACAAACAAACAAAATCTACGGGAAAAGATAACAGAATTCTATAAAACCGGAAAATAATAGAAGAAGAAATCCAAGGAACTAAGAATGCTAGTCAGCCGAGTTCAAACTTTGATCAACAAGTGGAGAATGATGTGTTCTGTTAAAACCAAACCACTGTAAGGTAGACCAACGAAGATTTATGCCACAACTGCTAGAAAAATCATTACTGATCAAAGTAAAACCCCCAAATAACTTCAGCTGAGGGCTGCACGGTGGTGCAGTGGTTAGCGCTCCCGCCTCACAGCGAGAAGGCCCCGGTTCGAATCCCCGCTGGGACCTTTCTGTGTGGAGTTTGCATGTTCTCCCCGTGCATGCGTGGGTTTTCACCGGGGACTCCGGCTTCCTCCCACCGTCCAAAAACATGCTTCATAGGTTAATTGGTGACTCTAAATTGCCCCTAGGTGTGAATGAGTGTGTGATTGAGGCCCTGTGACAGACTGGCGACCTGTCCAGGGTGAACCCTGCCTTCGCCCATCAGTAGCCGGGATAGGCTCTGGCACCCCCGCGACCCCGAAAGGGAAGAAGCGGACAAGAAGATGAATGAATGAACTTCAGCTGAGATCCAGGACTGTGGAAAACTGTGGTGTGTTCATGTGTGGTGGTGTTCATGCAGACCGCAGACAGGTCTGAAAGTAGGAGGTTCAACTTCTTGAACTGGTCCCATCTTTGCATTTTTATGAAGCCAAAAAGCAGAATCTGACTCAAACAGTGAGAGTAGTAAACAGCTAGGGTCAGGCTAGACCAGGGGTGGGCAAACTATGGCCCTGGGGCCATATGTGGCCCATTAAGCTATTTAATCTGGCCCACAACACTTGAATACATTGTATTGCTAATCCTTCAATGTTTTATTTTTTCAGTATTTCTGGTGGCTCTCCATAGATGATCCGCTAAAAATACATTCCCTTTTGTTTTTGCTGCAGAAAGGTATTCTGCATTCATGCAGTGTATACTGAGATAAGTACTTTTACTGATGTTCATGTGTGTTTTCTGAGATGGATAGTCACATTTCCGAACCTTCCAACACCACATGAACTCAGCATTTCTTTGATTTGATTTTTTTGACCATTTTCCCTGGGGAACATCAACCTTTGCACTAAAGTGAAAACAAAGGTCAGACTTTTGACATAAAATGTTCATAAATCAAAATTGACTTTTGATATAAATATGTTACATTTTAATCCAAATTAAAGCATGTTTTGTCCAGATTTCATTTTGACTCTTTCTCTAATGAGATGGATTACCAAAACACTCCACCCATCTTCTTCTGACAATTTTTACGACCATTTATGGCCCACAAATCAAAACGTTTGCACATTTGTGGGCTGGTGATGCTCTGATTTTGTTCTGTTGAGCATGTCTCTCTGAAGCCGTTCCTCACAGAGAACAGGCTCTTTCATGAATGAAAGCAAACTGTCAGAGTGGAAAGTAGGGAGGAAAAAACTTTACACCATGAATTATTCACTTAACAGGGTTCATACTCCCTGGAGTCCCCCTCCCTGGTCTTCTTCCCTCCCCTGTGTTAGTCCTGTTGCCTGACTTGTTTTATTATCTCTGTAACATGTCAGCACAGCTCACTTTCCGTCACCTCACAGAGTCCCTCTGAATTCTCACCACGGCTGTTTCTACGAGGCGTATACAAGCCCCTGGTGGTGGAAACAACATCTGCTGTTCGCAGAGGTCTGGCAGTGACAATGAGACGGGGAGAGCGGCCATTTGGCAAAACCATCAGGAGCATTTTACGCGTCTGACCTTCACGTGTCTACATGCAGTAAATATAACCCTGCAGCTTCAGTAAAAGAGCCCTGAGTGCCCTGACTTCCACAGAAGGACACAAGGTACTCAAAGAGACAGAGCTGGAAACATTTGAGGAAACAAATGTGCATGGATCTCAGGCTGAGGCTGCAGGCCTTTATTCACTGTAAGCTCAGTTAGGAGTTTTCAACCCCTGTCTTTAAAGAATCCCTGGTACCTTTTTCAGCTGGCTGGTTCACAGTTTTCCCTTTTAGAAATTATTAAAATTGAATAGTTCAATATTTCACCAAAGATTGTTTATGTTTGAGCTTGCCAAGCATGTAATTAGCATACATTTGAGCAAAGCAGTTATGGCAAAGCACATCTGTGGGAAAAATTTCTCATAGTGATTGACTCAGAATTTTGTGTGTGTTTTTTTATTTTATTTTTTTCAAAGAAAATATCAATTTTTTTACTACCGCTAAAAAAAATGCATATGCTGCTTGAAATTTTGTGATTTCCAACAGAAAGAAAATTGAGCTTTTAGTTGGTGGTAAGTTTGGAACTAAGGTTTTCAAAGGCATTATTAACATATTTTCTTTGAGGTGCCACTACAGAAAAACAATCAAGTTTTTCTCCCTAGATCAAGGTATTTTCTATTAGTCAGAGAATTATGGATCTAACAACATACGGTTCCTCTGGGAAAGAGGTTGGAGAACGAGACACCTAGACCTGCCGCCTTCCTGGACATGCATTTTGTGTATGAAAGCACGTCAAAGCCAAACCATGGTCAATGAGGGGAACCAAAACAAAGTACTGGAAACATTCCTCGGAGAGACTGGTCCATATTGACATGATCAATGAGTTATATCACTAGAGGTGACATGCTAGCTTGCTGCGTAAGCAAAGTTGGATGCCATATTGGAATGGTATAGATGCCTGTTTACTGCTGTGTTACAATTGTACAGGTAGAGGTGGAAAAACAATATGGCGTTTCACTCGTAAATTATTGCTGTCAGTTGATAAAAAAGAATTTCTAAAAAAAACATTTGAACAAGATCTGAGTGAGTTTACTCTCAATATTGAACGTTTAGACTGATTTTGTAGTCTTTTCGAAGTCAATGGCTGCTTTAGACTGATAAAGCTGCCATTGACATTG
>NC_050532.1:12810404-12811358 GCF_002922805.2 Oryzias melastigma
TATATATATATATATATATATATATATATATATATATATATATATATATAAATAGAATGTACTTATTTTAAAAAATCAATGCATGGTGGAATTGCTCCATATAGTAATATTTATATACAACAGGATGGTAGTAGAAACACAAAATAGTTAGAAATAATGAGGATGGTTTTGGCGGAAAAAGACTGAAGGCTCAGCTCTGAAATCCACAGCCCGCCACTGATATATATATATATATATAAATTCATTTATCTTCTTGGCCGCTTTTTCCCTTTCGGGGTCACGGGGGTGCCGGAGTCTAACCCGGCTACTGATGGGGGAAGGCAGGGTTCATCCTGGACAGGTCTCCAGTCTGTCTCAGGGCCTCAATCACACACCCATCCACTCTCACATTCACACCTAGGGGCAATTTAGAGTCACCAATTAACCTATGAAGCATGTTTTTGGACGGTGGGAGGAAGCCGGAGTCCCCGGTGAAAACCCACGCATGCACGGGGAGAACATGCAAACTCCACACAGAAAGGTCCCAGTTGGTGTTTCTGTCTGGGATCCCCCAGCCGGGATTTGAACCCCTTTCTTGCTGTGAGCAAGAGTGCTAACTACTGCACCACCGTGCTGCCAAGAATATAATATATATATATATATATATATATATATATATATATATATCGACTGACTTCACTTACACAAAACATCAATCGGAATAGTTACACTTTTGGATTGGTATTCATCACGATTAATTACAATGTTTTACTAGGTACATTTAATATGACAATATGCTACTTTTTAACAAAAACAGACCAGAAAATAATCATTTTCCTTCTGTTTTTATAGTCTGAAATATTTAACTTCATGAAGTGTTCACTCAATATCCCAGAAGTGTAATTTGTATGCACAAAAACACATCAACAGTAAGAAGCAGAACTCTTAAAGACTTTTATGTCTGCAGTACCCCCC
>NC_050532.1:12811368-12813845 GCF_002922805.2 Oryzias melastigma
CCCAAAAAAAAAGAAACCCCTAGGTACTGACAGTCAAAAGAAAAAAACACTTTGAACTTTAAGATGAACTTCAACCATGGTACAGGTGAAAACTTGATTCTGATTGGCTAGTGGGTGTGAATGCTCACTTTAAAAGGAAGTTCCGCTCACATAGCCCAAATGTTCAATATGACTGCGCGGGCTTCTTCAAAAGAAATATTTGCATCATTATCTGAACAATAACAATTGATTAGAGGTGAACTTTCTCCCTGAGCTGATACTTTTTTTACTTTATCGTGACGATCAGCTTAGAAGTCGGTTTCCTTTGCCGCTGGAGACGAGGTCTCCGCCACTTCAGCTGGCGCAGCGGCTTGTTGTTATAAGACTGACAACAAGCCACAAATTAAAAAGTCAGCTTTGAGAGTAAAAGAAAAAAAAACAGAGAAAATGGCAAATATTGATAGTATAATAGTATTATATATAGTATCACTATATATAGTATTAATAGTATTTTTAATACTGTTAATACTATATGTAGTGGATTTTTAATACTTTTGTTACGAAAGACCCCAACAAAGTTTGCTTTCTTAGATATGCCGTGGAAGCCCCGTGAAGCTGAAGATGGATGTGTGATTAATAAATGTTAACTTATTTTAAAGAATTTTTTGCGTTCACGTTGACAGCCTTAATATATATTGTATGTATATATATATATGTATATACATAGAAGCTGTTAATATTCACCTTGACTTTAGGGTTGGTGTGATTTTTACACTAAGGTAGTTTTTTACGCCCTTCTTGATGGAACCCTGTGCTACTGTTTTATCCAGGTTGGGGGACCCACTCTTGGACCAGGCTACATGGTCAGGCACACTCTGGGAATTGAAGTGTGCTAATTCCGCAATGGACCAACTGAGCTATGAGTGGATCCGCCAAAAGTCAGTTGACTTACAATTGTTTATATTAGACAACAATGCCTTGTGCGTTTATGTGTTCAATCTCTGTCCATCCTCAGCACTGAGCAGACAGAGTTGCAGAGTGCAACTTTAGCGCTGATGGAGGAAATACTTACAATTGACTAGACTTGCTGACGGCTCATTGAGAACTCCCTTTTGCAGCAAAACACTCCATAAGTCATCAAGGACAGTTTAGCACTGATGGGCCGTATCACAGTGTAATCTCTCCCCAGACGCAGTAGTTCTAAATGATCCAGAAGGAAAAAAACACAAATTTCAGTTTCAAACAGGGCATGGTGATGAATTCAGAAATCTGACAGCTTCATGAACTTTGTTCCTGGATCTTGCGATACATGTACATATATGTACATGTACATGTACATATATGTACATGTAGGTGTAACCATAAATAATATTCTGTCTTTCCATCATCACCAATCTCAGCCTGTAGAAAAGCAGACACATCCACCAAGTTATCATTGCTTCATCATTCCAAGCATCATTGTTTTTTGTTTTTTTTTACCATAACCTATTTAAAACTCCTTAACATTTTTTTTACATAATTACTTAAGTTGTTAACTTTTACATAACATTAAGGCTGGTGACAACTACCTGATGTTATTTATGCAATCATTATCATTCTGTTGACTTTAATATTTTTTTACCCTAATTCTTGTAGATTAGATTCTTATACTGTCGTTTTAAATGTTATTTTTTTTATTTGTTTATTTCTAACATAATTTTTTTTTGACCACAAAAATAATCTTTTAGTACAAAATGCATTTATGAAATGTTACGATAGACACAAATTACATTTGAAACTTTAGTCTCACAAAATATCTATTTGTCAGACTTCATCTTGATTTTCACAAGATGGGATGAATACGCTGAGCAGTTCAGTTGCTGCAATGACAGTAAATTCTTTGGCTGAGCAGCTGCTGTCTAATTTCTCCTAATGGCTTCACTCATCTCACCCGTGTCTCCCTCTACTTAAGGAGCTCTCTTTCTTCGTTTAAAGCCACACTAGTGGAGCGCTCAACCTGGAAAGCTGTGTGTGTATCTTAAATGGTTGTACCTTGTTCTTGATTTGACATACATGTTTTGACAGCAGAAAAGTTCTCCAGAATCATAGAAAACAAGGATTGTCTTTGCAAGCTGAACATATAGTACTGTAGCTATGTGTAGACTCTCAAGGATTTTGTGGCAGACTATTATTGTTGAGGCCTTAAACGATTTATGTTGCCGTTATGAAAAGTTGTGACAAATGTTGCAATGTGTTTTTGTTTTTTATTTATTTATTTTGACATTTAAATATATATGAAAAACACCTAAAAAATGTTAATTATAAAATAAACTTCACATTCTCATATTCCAACTCTTTATTGTGACAGATGTACTAGGAAAATACTTAATCATCACTATATACAATGTTGTTGTGCTGTCATTTAACTTAAATAGAACACAAAGGAAACACAAAATTAACTTTTGGTCCTCCCTGCTCACAATAACACAAATATTTGTTTTGATTTAAACACTTAATAA
>NC_050532.1:12814653-12819338 GCF_002922805.2 Oryzias melastigma
CCCTTTTATTGGCTCCACCACACCCCTTTGGCAATCCCCTGGATTGCCAACACCTGTGTAGCAGGTGCAGCATTTCATCCTGCTACATTCAGTATTATCGATATCCAGTTTTGCTCTCCTACTCTGTTCATATTCTGTTGCAGCTGTGCGCAGCACAAGACCACTCCACACCACCACGCACTTAGTGCACCCCCCACCGTGTGCGCACATTGCGGACTTCCATACCCCGCCATGTGCGCGCCCACAATATTGCTCATCACTCTCCCACCTTGCCGCGCGTGCACCCCCCTACCCAGCCACGTCCGTGCCCGCAGTAACGCTCAAAGGACCCCCACCTTGTGTTTGCCCGTGTGCACAGCACACCCCAACCTTGCCGCTTCCGCGCACAGCACATCCTCACCCCTCCTCACCCACGTGTGGCGGGGTGGGGGAAGAGAAAAAAGTAGAAAAAGACTAAAGAGAGATGATAAAAAAAGAGCACGCCTCCCGGTAATAAGTCAGAAGGGAAAAAGTCACGAAGCTGCATCGTCTTCCTTGACTGTTCTCTCGGTTGATTGGTGAAATATGCGATGAAAATAAAAAGTTGCAAGGTGCTCAACAAGTTGCGGGGCTTGCTTGATTTTGTGTTTATAGTTGCAATCGCAAAATTCTGGAGGGTCTGTATGCTAGACACAGCACTGATGAAATTGATTAAAATAGCCTACATCCAATCAGGATGCAGGACACAACGTGCTGTAAAATAAAGGACAAAAGAGTCTGCACAAAAAAAATCCGAAGTGTTTATGTTCTCTGTCACTTGAGCGTATCTGCAGTAATGGGCAGGTGAAGCTTCGTGAATCATTGAAGCATTTCATCCAATAGGTTCACTCCAGGGCAATGCTTCATAAAGCTGCTCCTGGACAACATCTAGTGGACACAAAATCAGTTGAATTTGATGTATGACATTTTTGAACTAGGCCAGGGGTCTCAAACTCACATCCCGCAGGCCAACTGCGGCCCCTGTCTTAATATGAAAGATTGATGTTAGAGCAACCCGCAAGATTGATATGAATGACACTTGTTGTGCGCGGAGCTGAACGAATCAATCACGGTGAGGTATATGGCTCTGGAGGGCGGGACACTCATTCCTCCAGTCAGCTGGGTGGAGGAGAAGCCATGAAGGTGCTTTCACACCAAACGCGATTCGCGTGTCCTGGCCCTCTTTCACCTTGCAGCAAATTCGCCGCTTGTCAAAGAATGTGTATCGGACACTGCGCTGCGTGTGGGAGGAGCTACCAGCTGTCTGTGGATGTCTCAGTAGTAAAAGTTTTTTTTGTGTGTGTGTGTGTGTGTGTGTTGGCTGAATGTTCCCATTAAAGCAGAGCTCCCCAACCTCCGAGCTGCAAACCAATGGCCTGCCCCTCTTTCACCGCGCGGTGAATCTGCTGCTCCCCACCTGTCAAACACAGTGGTGTGTGGGTGTCTGTAAGTTTTAAGGTGCTCACACACTGGCTGCGTCGGCGCGCATTCTGGATCCCCACCCCCTCAAGCAAAGTCCATGCAAACGCTGGTAGAACTCCAAAATTCTGCTTCGCACGTTTGCTAGATCCCCACGGCAAATGCAGTCAGGGCGCGAGCACCCACACCTCCAATGAATAGAAGACACATGGATCAGATTGATTTATTGTGAGGAGTTCTACAAAAAATGAAATCCTTCAGAGATGCCCTCGGTACTGGGCTTGTATCTCTCTATGGAGGTGTGTCTGGATGATAGCACCTTTACTCCGCCCACAGACCTCCGCTGCTCTAAAACAGAATTGACACAAAACTTGAAGAAAAAATGTTCACACGCCCCAAGAAATTTCACCTTTAACATCAAAATCGCTCAAAGTCATATGAGCCCTCAGCCTCACCCAGCGCCGCACACACTTGACTGTAGCTGCAGCTGACACATGCCTGTGTTGTTTCGGTCTTTCTATCCTCATAAAATGCGCTTTATTTTAAATCAACCTGATTTGTTTATCTCTTGCTATCTTTCTGATTACATTGGTTTCAGTTTGGGACTCATTTAGTCTTTTTATCCACTAAAAATGTGCTTCAAACACACTTCAGGTGCGGCAGACAGTCCGCCTGCCTCACCACATTATGCATTCCACCAGCAGAGGGCGCTGGTGAGCCCAGTCAGTGCATGTGACACCGCGGCTAAAAAACAGTAGATTTAGCGGTAGTAAACAAGTGCAGCCCTCCAGTTACTCTTTAATGTTGTTTAGCATCAATTTCTAAATGGAGGATTTTGTTTTTAAACCCCTAAACTCAAGAATTTGTTTAGACACATCATTGGTGGTGATCTCCACTGAGACAGAGAGACTTTGACACTGAAGAAATGAAAGGAAGATTTCTAAAAACAGATTTTTTTAGCACTACTTTTAAGCATTCTTTTCTCTCAGTTTTTGTAGATTTGGTCTATAAACATGAAAATTTAATCAGAAACTAGATGTTTTAGCATGCTGTTTGTCTTCAAAGTTTAAAGATGTTTTGTTATAGTAAATAGGCCTCGATGACCAAATGTTTTGATGTTGCATATATAAATATTGTGTCTGTAAAGTACCTTATATGCTCCCAAGATGCATTCAGCTTTTAGCTTGTTGTTTTTGCTGTTTTGTTTTTTTGTTTTTTTTCTGACCCAAAAAATGATCTGAACAGTGACCCTAAAACCGTGACACTTTGAAGGTAAAAGCCTGAAACATTGTTTGCATTATTTTAGGAGGAAAAACATTTGTTTATTATCATTAAAAAATATTTCCGTTTGCTATAATGCCTGAAGTTGTCCCTGTTTGCTGTTGTAAAAATGTCTTGATGTGACCGCAAAAGTAAATATTACTGAAATGAACCCAAAATATACAGACTGGACCTTTGTATAAAGGCTATTTTTATACCTGGACCCATTAAAATTTTAATTTGTTACCCCTGCCCTATTCCAACATGGCCTGAGACCCAGAGAAACAAAAGAACTGCCCTCCAAACACTCTACCTCAAAAAGTCGCAGCAAAATATCAAATCAGGTCAGGGCGTGACTCAGATTCTCTGCAACAAATAGCCAACAGAGCAGATGACGATCATACGCTCAGCAGTGCGGTTCTTCACCCAGCCTAACGCCCACAAAATTGCTAACAGTTCTACAGAGAACACAGAGAACCTGTTACACGCACTAAGACCTGCCTCCAATCCTTTTGCAAATACAATTGGTTATTGCCATCCTATTTCCGACATTCAAACTAAACACGTTTGTGTTTACCATGACAAAATTGAATGGTGCTGTTCTTGGGGAGTTCCTGGATATTTTTCACATATCTACTTAACCTCCCCACTACACCCAAACCCAAATGAGGTTTTGACAGTCCCCCTCCAATGAAAATCAGTAGGTTTTTTTTGTTTGTTTTTTAATATGTATCTGTGGCATTTTTCTTATGAAAGAGAACAAATGTAAGATATAGTTTTGTTATTGCATGAGCATTGAAATCCCCACAGATCAATTCTTTGTGAGCTACTGCCCTGCTTGACTTTCAGCAAATCTTCCTTTACTAATTGGTCATCTGGATCAGGTGTGTTCAATCAGCCAGAAACTGGGCTCGCTCTAATCAGCAAGTATTGAAGCAGAGTTCGCTGGAAAACAAGCAGGGCAATAGCTCACCAAGAACAGGGTTCAACCTGAGCAGAATCTAATCCAGGGGTGTTAAACTCCAGGCCTTCTGGGCCGGCCTCCTGGGCCGGCCTCCTGCTAGCTTTCCAGAAACCCTGCCTTATCTGCTGCTGATTACCTGGATCAAGTGGGTGTAGCCAATTAGGAGCTTCAACGGCAGGTTGGTGTTACGCCCCATGTGGTCTAGGGGTCCAGGGCCTAACATAAAGGTAAAGTAAAGGAAAAAAAATGTGTAACAAAAACACAAATGTCTCCATATAAAAAAAAAAAAATTACAAGAACAAAAAATAACCAAACAATAACTAAAAGTGAAGCAAAAGGCTTCAGGGTGAACCAAGGCCAAAACAACAAGCAAAACCCCAACTAACTCAACCCAGGGAGCTTACCTGCAAAAGAAACAGTAAAAGAATGACGAACACTAACCTCCCTGGACTAACATAAACAGGAGAAAACATTTACTAAAGAAAATGGCAGTTCACCCCTACAGCTTCACCTAAAGTAACACTAAACAGAGTGGGACTAAACAAAATACCAAAGAAACTACAAAGTGAACACAAAGTAAAACAGGTGGAGAAGATCACTGAGCTGCAGCGGAGACAGGTTGCAGCCCAAAGGCTCCATCCATCAGCTTTGGTCCAATGGGGAGCCACACCTCCAGCACCACACCTGAGACAAATAAATAGAAAGACACAAACAAAGATCCACCAAGCACACAGGAGTCTCACTCTGACAAAAATACACCGCACCAAAAGAAAATAAAACCAAATACGGCCACAGCCGTAACAGTCGGTCTGAAAACATGTTGGACACCGGCCCTCGAGGACAGACTTTGGACACCCCTGCTCTAGACTTCAAGTCTGCCTATTAAAATCTGGTGATCTACAATATCAAAGAAAACTATGGAAATTATCCCACAAATGATCTCAGATTTAACAAAAATGTTGAATTGATGAATACAGAACCGGAATTTGAATACAAAATATACGATCCTGGAAAAGAACTGGAT
>NC_050532.1:12819398-12828847 GCF_002922805.2 Oryzias melastigma
AACACCAGAACAGAAAGTTTGTGGGTGTAAATGAATCTTAAGATAATTGATCATCTTTGAAAATGTAACATTTTTTGTTTGCTCATTCAATAAGTTCTTGTGGCTAAGTACTGACACTTTTCTCTATAACTTTACTTAAAACCCCAAATTTGGATACGGGTCAGTAGATATCCAAAGTACATAGATCTAAATTCATATTCAAATGGGGCTTCACGGGCTGCACGGTGGAGCAGTGGTTAGCGCTCTTGCCTCACAGCAAGAAGGCCCCGGTTCGAATCCCGGCTGGGACCTTTCTGTGTGGAGTTTGCATGTTCTCCCCGTGTATGCGTGGGTTTTCGCTGGGGACTCCGGCTTCCTCCCACCATCCAAAAACATGCCTCATAGGTTAATTGGTGACTAGAGTGAATGTGAGAGTGAATGTGTGTGTGATTGAGGCCCTGCGACAGACTGGAGACCTGTCCAGGGTGAACCCCGCCTTTGCCCATCAGTACCCGGGATAGGCTCCGGCACCCCTGCGACCCCGAAAGGGAAGAAGCGGTCAAGAAAATGAATGAATGAATTGAGCAATGATGAAAGTTCAGAAAAATCCTCAATAAAACAGGAGGGACATTTCTGTAGTCTGTAAACTGTCATCTGAAATAGGTTGGTAAACAAAAAGCCTTATGCTCAAATAAAGAATATTTGCAAAGTTTCTTCTTCTTTTTTTTTGTTGATGCAGTTCCACCTTTCTTCCTGACAGTCCTCTGAGGTCTGCGCTCTGCTCTTTGTCCTCCACAACACCTCTGCACTCTCTGGTTCCTCTCCACTATATTTAGTGATGGTATTTAGGGTGACCGCTCCCTCCCATTCAACTGTCCCCCACCCCCAATGACCTCACTCTCATTTGGTATTTTGGCTCAATCCGTCTTTGTCAGGGACGGCTCACTGATCTGTCTGGGCGCAGACATCTCATGGTGAGGCCTAAATGTTCTGATAAGCTGTGAACAATGTCGTTACACGTTAATGATACCGACTGGAAATACGATGTTTCAACGTGCAAATATGTTCCCCACTCACACAAACTCACAAGCACACATTCATTTTCCACTGAATAAAGTTATAGCTGCCCCACATTTCACTTGCTTCAGCCAAAATATGGACAACACAGTTTTACACCATTGCCAGTCGATTAAAAAACTATACTAAATAAATGATCTGAGAAGTTACGCGGACATAAGCTGTTTGTGTTTTTCAGTTTCTCTGTGATTGTGTTATTTTATTTTATTTTTTTCAGTGGAAAAGGTGGGCAAATATGCGTACAAAAGATCAATTTTTATTATAGGAAATAAATGGATGCTTTGTTAAGCATATAAGGAAACACAGGTCATAAGGACATGGATGAACAACTGGTAAGCATGATTTTAAGGAAAAGAAATGTTATTGATTTCTCTGGTAGAGGCTTTAAAAGTCTGTTCAACATATTGAACCTGAATAGAAACAATCAAACCTGTTTGTCTGGTAGCTCCAGTATTGATTTACTGCAGTAAGCCTGTAGGAACCAGGACATTCATCAGTGTGTTCTTTCCAGTGTGATTGTCATTTGACCCAACACCAAACCCAGAAGATCTGTGTATCTCGTCTTACTGCTTTTCAGTTAAGTTACTGAACTTTACTTTGTTCCAGATACGTTGCCTCACCTGTCGTTTTCTTGGGGCAATTCCCCCGGTAGCTGTTCTAAAACATTTAGCAAGAGTGATGAGTGTCCATTTATCATTTTCAACAACATTCTGGAAACTTAACATGAGGTGTTCTAAATTAACATGGCTCATGTGGTCTGACTGGCAAGCATGGAGTGCACATATGTTCACATACTGCCCACTTTCACAAGCGTACAAGTATGTGTGTGTAATGTGTCCTGAATAAGCTTGAGCCTGTGTGAGTGTGTGTCTGCAGCCCGCTTTGTTTGGCCAGCTGTTTGGAGGGAAAGCCTGATCTCAGGGTGTTTCTCCAGCTGCTCTTGGATCAGAACATTCTACACACCCCAGACTTCCAGAGAGGGGTCATAAGTACTTTAGTAGAATATGTTGTACTTTTACATGTTTTTAATGGGGGGATCTCATATCAAACTGAACAATGTATTTTTATCAAGTCAAATCAGTCAGTTGAAGGTCAAATCAATACAAAATTAAACACTATTTCAAGCCTTCGTCACACCTGCCCTCATACAAGGATAGGTCATTCTGCATTCACACGGCATGAAAACGCATGTTTATGTGAATACTTCTGATAAAAGTCTACGTAAACCCACATCTATGCACATTTCAGACTTCTACATTCAAAAATCTTGTGTTCATGTCACTACGTGAGTTTTTAATTCAGTTTTTGGGCTCTGCATACAAAATATGCAGCCATTGACTCTGTTAAAAGTTAAACCAGTTGAACTTTGACCAATCGGGAGCTTAGATTTGGTAGCAACATGTGGGTACCATCATTCTTAAAGGCCCATACCATGTAAGATCTGCCTTTTGAGCTTTTTACGTTAATTCCTCACAAAAAACAACCTCAAAACAGTATTTTGAACCATGCAGGCTTTTCTCTAAAACCCTGGGCCCTGAGCACCAGCCCCTCCCAACCATCAAAAACAAAAGGTCAAATAGAAAACAGCCCTTTCCAGTAAGAGCACCGCCCCCAGGTGACATAGACACCCGGTTTCTCTGCGGAGCTGGTAGTGATTGGCAAAAACTACTGCCTGGGGGCCATGTGTGGCCCGTTAAACCATTTAATCTGCCCCGCCTCCTTAGAAATGTTTTATTTTTCTCCCCATAGATGATGCACTAAAAATACAATAACCTTTGTTTAGGTGCAGAAATGTGAAGATTTTGAGTTTTTCTGACGTTCATGTGTGTATTCAGTCAGTTATTTTTCTGATCATTCCAAAACCACATGAACGTAGCAATTTCTCTAGGTTTTTGTGTTTTCATCCAAGGAACATCGACCCATTGAAACAATCACCTCTGAAATTAGAACAAAAATGCTTTATTTGGATATATATTTATTTATTTTCAACCAAGAACCTTTTTGTCTTGATTCTTTTTGTTTTTTTGGTTTTTCTTTTTTTCTCTTATGAGCTGAATTACCAAAAACTAGGGATCTGTTTCTGGTCTGGCCCTTCTGGTCAATTTTAGAACTGTTTGTGGCCCACAAGCTAAAGATTTTTCCCACCCCCAGGCTAAATGGTTTCATTTTATACACCCGATTCTGTACACCTTCCAATTATGTCCTTTCTCTTGTTGACGAATTAGAAGAAGGGATTTGAATCGGTATCGTAAAGACTTTATCAATAATCCTCTTATCGAAATGTATTAGTTACATTTGGAAACATTTATGCAAAATTTGCATTTAACCATTTATTGGTTGCTTATTTGTTTTCTTTAAATATATTTATATATTTCAGATGGAACGTTTGTTGCCCAGTAGTTTTTAATATGCTGTGTCCTCAGTGCACATGTTAAATGTTACACAAATGCACTCACTTTTTCCAACTCGACATTCACTCTAAATAAAAATATAACAGAACCAGTTTTAGATGAGGTCTGAAATTCTTGCAATTGAAGACAAATACTAAAGATTGTCTTTGATTTGAATAATACAAATCTTTTAAGGAAAAATGTGAAAAAAATTAGACACATTTTGTGCTTGCAAGATTAATATATTGAGACTGACTGTGTTTGTCCAAAAAACATTTACTGTAACTTCATTGTAAGCTAAAAGAAAGAAGTGATTAGGAGTTAAAAAAAAGTTTCCAATTCTCTGCGAGGTGACAGGGCTTCAGGAACCGAAGAACAGAAACTGGATTCTCCGAATGAGAGAATCAAGCCGAGACCGCGGATCAGCAGGGTGCTGAAACCTAACGGCTTCACACGCGCACACACACGCGAATACACTCACAGATTTCAGTTTCAGCTACAATCTCTTTGAAGTTTAAGCAATTCAGTTATAAATCAATATAATAAAGTAGTTGCACTAAAACATGGAAACTAGAAAACTAGATGGAGAAGATGAAGCCTCATATTAGTTTTCTGTGTAAATGTGGGATGCGTATTTTTATCAAATACATATACAAAACATTTCCTCGTTTCAACCATAAATATATCAAGATATTTTAAATAATTAACCTTTACATTTTTTAGTGATGGATGGATCAATAGATTTTTTTTTAATTCAAAATCTTTTTACTTGCAAGTATTACTGTTTAAATTTCATTTTAATGTATGTAGGATAAGAATTTACCTTTGTATTTTTTTTCTAAATTCATTTCTAAGCCCTTTATAAAAAATAATAATTTTCTATGAATCTGACCAACAAGCAGAACACATTTTAATTAACTTTTAAGAGAACTGTGTATGTTTACCCAGTGTCAATTAAATAAAGCACATGTGGAGATAAAAAGGAGCAATAACAAACAAGAAAAAGTAATATTTATGAAATAATTTAATTATCAACACATAAAAAATAAAGTCGTATGGTCTGTGTGGGGACAGACGGGGAGCCCTCAACATTTGCAGTAATCCCTCTTCTGTTCCCGGCTCTTGTTTACAGATGTCTTTCTCTTTGCTGCTTTAGGTTCAGTGATGTTTAAAAGTATCCAAATGGCCTTTGCCCAGATTTCAGCTCAGCTGGTCCCGCATGTCTGTCAGCACAGCTATTACCATCCTCTGCATGTGTGTGCATGTTGTGGATATGTGTGTGCATGGCTGTTTGGTTGAAAGTCCAAGCCTGTGACCTTGAAACTAACACTGTAGCTTATGCTCAACACCTTCCCACATGTGCGCACATGCACAGGTTGGCTAATGTTAGCTGCCTCGCTTTACAAGACAAACGTGTTAAATCCTTTCACTCAAGAAAAAAAAGGATAATTTTAACCTCTCAATTAAGACTTCACATTCTTACTCCTCCTGTCCCATTGTTGCCTCTCTTTAGGCTTTTTTCTTTTTATATATATATATATATATCAGGAGTATTAACAGATAATGACACTTCAGCGTGTTTGTCTTGTACAGCAAAGCTGCTTCTTTCAGTTGGAAATTGTTATACAAAATACGTTTTGTGAGTTTTAATTCAAAACAAATTGAAGAAAAAAAACTACCTCTTAAAAGCAACTGAGAGGAGGTGGAACTAGAGGCAATACATGCAAAAATCAGTAAACTTACTGTTTTTTTTTGTGTAGTGAAGGGGTAATTGTGCTAATGATTAAAATAAAAACTACACATTTTTTTAAGGTAACATGCATGTTTTAATATTTTTATTTTTTTAAGTTGAATCCATACATCTTTCAGTTCAAAGCTTTTGGTGAAAAAAACTGTCTTTACCAATTAGAAGAGGTTAAAAGATTTTGCATGTAAATGCGGTTCTCCTCCTGGGACTAATGGTTAAGCTGAAGTGCTGTAGTGGTAAACTGTTAATGCTCAGTGGCTATGACAATGTGCTAATGCTACAATGGGACTGTAACGAGTGAGATCCAGTGATAATTTCCTGGTTTGACAAAAGGATTCTTTGATCTTTAGCTGCCAGTATTTAGGCACAGAAGCAGGTGTGAGTTTGTCCCATGAGGCAGACGAATGGAGTCTAAAGACCTGCCATATACATTATAGTACAGTATCTTTAGTTTAATTTTATAAAGCAAATATAAGTTAAAATAAAAGAAGGCATAATGATATAGGCTCATACAGAAAGCTTTCAGTTAAAATACCATACTGTACCAAGGTCTCAGACGGCGTTTAAAAGGTGATGGATCAGAAGTCATAAATTAGCCTGTATTAATTAAGTAGATATTGGAAAGAACATTTGGATTAAAAATGAGAAAGAAACACGTGGAAAAACAGAAAAGAAAAAGTTCAGTACGACGTAAAAATAGGAGCTTAAAATCCCCCTATGACATTTTATTTTTATTATTTTAGAAAAACATTCCCAGTAGTGTTTTAATTATGATTATGGAGTTTTTAACCAAAATCCCACAACCTAAATGTCCTAAAAAGTATTTTCATGTTGATCTGAAGCCTCTGTGTCCAAAATCTCCTCTGAGGGGGCGTGGCTTTTGGAGCTGAGCTGAGCAGCCCCACCCCTGATCCCCCCTGTCTGATTATGATAGCTCTGTGTCTCTCTAGGATAAATCTTCCCTCTGTTCCATAAAAACATCCATCAATCTGGGTAATGTCCAGCCGTATGGTTCTGATCCAGATGTCAGCTGGACGAGGAAGTGAAGATCTTCATGGACAGAACTTCCTCCAAAATCCTGATTCTTTCTCCTTCCAGTTCACCAAAGACTCTTTTAGCTAATTCTCCAATGTTTATTGACTGTGATCAATACATTCAATCATTGGTTTCTCAGAGTTCTTGATAAAATAATCAAAGCTAACATCAAAATGCTCTTTCATTGATTTACAATCCTTTCCAACTGCGGTCAAATGAGCCGCCGTTCACATTTCCGTGGTCACATCAAGAAGCTCCGTGGAGTCTGGTGGAGATTTTCCAGCGTTCTCAGTCCTGCTACCGTAAGTATTGGATGAAACTCACACCAAAAATCCAGTGATGCTGATTTGACCACAGAAATGTGAACGGCGGCTCATTTGACTGCAGTCAATGTGAAGATACCATCTTCTCTTCTCCAGAACCTGAACTAGACACTAGGAACAGATGAGGGTTTAGTGCATGTGCAGCAGAGCTGTTGATGGAAAGAAGATCATTCATTCAGACAGAGTCTGTCCAAGACAGTTTGATTGATTTAAAGGAGAAATACTCTGAAATGTAAAAACTAAATGATTTCTTATTACAGTTGTTCTCTTTCAGGAGAAAAATGACACACAGACATGTTAAAAACTCTAAAACAGGGGTCTCAAACTCAATTCAGGCGGGGGCCACTGGAGGCAGAGTCTAGGTGAGGCCGGGCCGCATCAGGATTTCCACAAGAAAAGCGCTGATAAAACATTCCAATGTTCTCAAATATCTTTGTTTCTAACACAAAATAATGAATAAAATAGATAAATATATTAAATAATGAATTAAAAAGCAGGCAAATCAGTATGGAAGTTTTTTAGTTCCATCAGAATCTGAATTTTTTTATGTTGAATTTCTGACCCTTCGAAATTTTAAGTCTCGAAATTAAAAACACTGATTTTTTTAAAGATAGAAAATATTTTAAAAAGCAAGGGTTGAAAAAAAATTCACAATAAAAATTCAGAGGTTAAAAAATTCAGAAAAAAATTCAGAGGTTAAGAAAATTCAGAATAAAAAAATCACAATAAGAATTTAGAATAAAAAATTCAGAGGTTAAGAAAATTCAGCATAAAAAATTCAGGGGTTAAAAAAAATTCAGAGTCGGATGGAACTAAAAAACTTCCATAAATCAGTAATAAATTAAAATAATAATAATGACCATACAGGAGACACATATTACTGAAGAAACCACATATTGACTGAGTAGATAAAACTAATTATTTTTATTCAGTTTCAAATGTCTGTGTTAACAGATCCTCCTTCAGAGAGAGAGAAGCCCCGGTACCGAGAAAATCTTTGAAGGATTTCATTTTTTGTAGATTTTTGTAGAACTCCTCATAATAAATAAATCTGATCTATGTCTTCCAGTCATTGGAGGTGTGGGGTGCTCGCTCGCGCGCCGGCTGCATCAGTGCGCATTCGGGGGCTGCTTTCTATGGAGGTTCTATTCAAATGCGCGTAGCAGAATACCGGACTACTACTCACGTTTACATGGACTGGAATGCGCGCCGACACAGCCGGTGTGTGAACCTTAAATTTCATAAACACGCGCACGCAGGTGCGAGCCAAGCTCAGGATCACATGTTTGACAGGCGGCTGCAGCGGATCGCCGCGCGGGGCGGGCTACAGGTTTGGGGCTCGGAGCTTGGGGAGTTCTGATTTAATAGGAACAGTCAGCACGTCAAAAAACGTATTCATCGACATCATATATTTATTCATTCTGAGAGAGACATCCACAGACGGAGCTGGTAGCTCAGAAACACCTTTTTTTTCTTTTTTCTTTTTTTTTACAAGCAAATTCACTGCGCGGGGTTCGCGAATTTGAAACGCGAATCGCGTTCGGTGCTTCATGGCTCCTCCTCCGCCCAGCTGATTGGAGGAATGAAAGAATGAGGGAGTGAGGTACTGGACAGCCCGCCGATGTCCCGCCTCCAGAGTCATATGCCTCACTGTGATTGGTTCATTCAGCTCTGCACACAGCAAGTGTCATTCATATCAGCCTTGCGGGCCACACGAACAGTAATCTTTCATATGAAGACGCGAGTTTGAGACCCCTGCTCTAAAGGTATACACATTTACAAATAAATGAATGTTTGGCTCTATATTCTGTGGATTGCAAACAATCCAAATGGATTTTTCTAAATATCAAATGAAATCTTGTTGAAAGGATTCATATTTTTAGAACCAAAAAAAAAAGAAATCTATTTGTAATGTAGACATGATGGATGCCTGTCTCAGATGAGATGAAATTATAAGCTATAAATGTAAAGGTTGTGCTAAAAAGATCCTAAGTTATGGATATGCACCCAGTGTAAGGGTGGAAAACATTCCTGTATTTGCAGATTAAAAGCCACTTGGATAGTGTTGAGAGATTTGACACATGTAGGGTAGGAGAAAGAAGAGAAAAGAAGACAAGGTAGAGGGAAGGGGCATGACATCTTAAGACCTCTACCATTCCTTCAACTGCCAGGATAAATTTAAATGTAGGATTGGTTTCCCTGACCTGTCCGCTGGGAGGACTAGCATTTTTACATCTGACTGCATGAACTATACTTTCCTCTCTTGGGTCCACATATCCATGAATGCACAAAGATCTAATCACCAGGGAGCAGAAGGGAAAAGCAGTTTAACAAAGTTGTGCATGCGGGCTAAGGCTGAAGACACTACAAACTTAAACAGAGGTTTCACCAAGCTGTTGAGTGTTTTCTTCTTGAATTCACCTCTTCTTCTCCTTGTTTACTACATAAATCATTTGAGCCACCATAGTTTGCTAATGGATTTCTGTGAATACTGTTAGTTTGAAGTAGCTCTTTGGAACTGGTGGTACTAAATAACAAGTAGCATGCATGGCAGAAAGCTTGGTAGCTCATTCATACCAAAGATAAATTAAAAATGAACTCAGAAATGTGAGAACTTGCTGAGTTCTAAACACGTGTTACTTGGTGCTGGGCAGAGTCCAGTGTCACTTGTAACACAATCTGTTCTTATTTCGATCGCAGTTTCATGTTGGCTTTGGCATATGCAGGAGAGACGAGGTTACACATTTGGCTCCTCTGGAGATACTGATGAAAGCGGGCTCTTCACATCTCTTCAGAGCAATTGTGGCTCTGACAGAATCAAGTTCACCTTCCTCTATTTTCTCAGATTAGTACTTTCAGGCCACTTCAGTAGACGTCATCTATTATTATTTTGAAAAT
>NC_050532.1:12828916-12839301 GCF_002922805.2 Oryzias melastigma
CAAAAAAAAAACAGAATCATCCATTACACTATTTATGTTTAATTTTTAGAGTTTGTTTTAAGAGTCCTGCTGATGTTGTACAGCTCCAGACATTTATTTAACCTTTTAATTATTGTCATACTGTTCATTTTTATTGAATGTTATTGCAATTGTATTTTATTTATAGTATGATCGTTTTAACTGTATTTTATTTTCTTGTGTTGATGCCTTTTGGCCCAGGTCTCCCTTGAAAAAGAGATCTAATCTCAATGAGATTTCCTGGTAAAATTAAGGTTAAATAAAAAAAAAAAATACATTTGTGATCCATGTGTGTGGCCTGAGTCACACACTGTAAAGCAGGTGTCAAACTTGATCGCACAGGGGCCAAAATCCAAAACACACCTTAGGTCGTGGGCCAAACAGGATAAACATTTATTGAACATACTAACTTTTAAAAATTTTGAAATGTAATTTTTTTTGCATAAATATGAATAAAAAGCAGACAAATAGTACTCCACAATAAGTCAACTTAAACCTTAAATAACTTTGAATATTTTACTCTCCATTAAAAAAAAATATTTTGTCAAAATTATACAAGTTACAAAGTAAACATTATAGAGATAGCGGCATGAATATGCTGCAGAAGAAAACAAACAAAACCTAAAAATAAAAATTGTGCTTTTCAGCCAAAACACATCATTGTGTTTTCTTTGGTCTGGTCTTTTTTTATCAGAGCTGGACTCATGGCATTTTCTTTTAGCGTCAAGTTCAGTTCTGTTTGGTGTGTGATGTCCTGTGTGTCTTTGTGAAACTGAGTAATTTGATTTTTAAAAACCTGTAATTCTGAATATAATTTTTTAGGTGTTAATAAAACATTAAAAACTAAACCAAATAAAGTATCACTTGAGATTACTCCATTGCTCTGCTGTATATGGAAACAATACTTTTAGTGAAAATATCTGCAATGTTTAAATAGATAAAATTGATGTTATAAGCATACCGCTGACCCAGTTTATCAAAGTTGAGCAATCAAGGCTGTTCTCCATGCTCCGTTTCATGTGCAAACAGGAGTCAGGAGTGTAATAGCAACCAGTTTTCAACTTCACTTTGTTATCCACGTACTACTTGTCATTGATTACAGATACATTTATTTCATCCATCGCGAAAAAGTGCGGGCTACTTCTTTCATCTCTTCCATACAATGATCTTATCCAACAATTTATTGTCTTCTGAGTGAAAATGTCTTGTCCATTTCCAGTCATTTCAGAGTCACGTATCTGGTTGGCCTTTCTTCTATGGGTCTCTTCAATTTTTTTTTTTTTTTTCTTTTCTGACAGTAGTAGTCACCCATTTTTGTCTTCAGATACTGCTTCCAGCCGTAGCAGCTGTTGAAAGAGCCAGGTTCAGAATTTTTATTGATTAATGCTTCAGAAACTAAACTTAAGTCAGAAACATCTGGGTAGTCAAGGTACTTATAGATCTGTTCAACTTTTTCCAGAACATTTAACAATGGATGCAGTGTCAACCTTGCCATGTTGGTCTTATACTTCACATTTCCTTTTGAAATCACAAATTGGAGTTATGAGAACACTGGAATTGGAAACTCTCCAAGTTTGGCTTCATGTAAAGATAGAAATTGAAGTTGGGAACAACAGTTCTGTGTCATCTGACTGATTCAAAACAATCTTAATGTTATCCCAATATGGTGGCAATCTTAACAGTTGCCAGATCCTCGAGTTAAACTATTGATGTCAAGTTAACCATATCATCTCCAAAGTCTTTGTCTTGACATTGCAGTCTAAAATTCACCTCTCTGGAATTTCATCAGGTACAATAAGCTTTTTAGAGTCATCACGGCTCAGAATAACTCTCAGCTTGGCTGGCCTTTTCACTGCCCTGTTGTACCAGGAAAAAATACAAGCAATGAATCTCCAAACTAATAAATTAAAACTTGAAAAATCCCCAAACTGGAAGCTAACAAAACAAAAGTGTTTGTGTTGACCTGGGAGTGGAGCTGACAATACAGACTCTTCTTGAAAGGGTCTGTCCTCAATCTATGACGGAAACTCGTGAGGAACCGCTCGTTTTCATGGGTATGGGAGGGGCTGCTGTTGAGAGAGCAGGTTTTTAGAGGATTACTCAGAAATACGTGAATAGATCAAAATACCACTTTGAGGTTCTTTATAGTGAGGAATGAACAGCATAATACACGTAAAAGCTCAAAGTTTATTTTTCATGCCCCTTTAAGGATTGAATTATAAAAATGTGCTTAATTTATTTATTTATTTATTTTTGGGGGGTGGCTGGATGGGAGTGGGCTGGGTTTAGGTCTGCCCAGCAAGAGACATGGGTTCAATTCCCAGAGCATGCAGTGAGGTTAATCCAGTGTTGGTCCTGGGGAAAGACCCTTGACGCTGCTGCCTAACTGACTCCCCCTGTGCCTTCCTAATCCTGGGTTCAATTCCATTTTATTTATGTAACCCAATATCCCAAAAGATTGGTCTCATTGGGCTTCATGCCAGTAGCTGTACAGAAGGAAAAGGTCAGTCATAAAATATAAACAATGGCTAAAAACTAAACAGACTAAATAAAAAGTGCTCATCCCGTTCCTCAGACCCTCCTTCATAGTAAGGAAAAGCCTAAAAAACTGATTCAGGAAAAAGAGAAGAAACCTCAGGAATGCCCACATGAGGGAGAGATCCTCTCCCAGGATGGACAGATGATTTACCAGGACTGTTAACGGAGAATTAGCTTATCTAACTCTACAACTCCCTATTTGAATAGAGTTCAGCCAGATAGAACTGGGGGAGGAGTGGGGACGAGGTCCACAGTCAAGACGAGCCAGAGGCGTGGTCCACGGCCAAGAACAGGAGCACAGACGATCCACAGGAATCTGATATCTTTACCACTCCCCTCTGAGGAACAACATGTGAATCGCACTGCACCAAACAGAAGCACAGAGAACTATGTATAATAAATAATAGAGGAGAGGTGAAGTAAATGAGAATAGAAAACAGAACCCCAGAGCTGACGTGGATAATAACAATGATAAAAAAATCATTTTTAGCCCATCGATATTAATTTAAACTCACGAGAGCTACAGTAGAGGGAATTGACCGATGGGGCTCGGTTTATCAACCAACTTCCCTCTGAGTTCTGTGGAGTAACATGTGCAATGGATGTAATGAAAATGGGAATTATTCTACAACCGTCATTACAGTAAGTAAGGGAACAATAAATTAAATATTCTTTGATTATTGGCTAGCCCTGCAGTAGTTCTGTCCAAGGAGGGATGTTTTCAGCCTAAGACTGAATGTAGACACTGTGCTGGCCTCTCCGACATGAGCTGGGAGCTTGTTCCATAACATAGGGGCTTTGTGGCAGAAGGCTCTACCTCCAACTGTGCTTTTAGAAATTCTAGGAACTACAAGCAGAACAGCACTTTGTGAGCAAAGTCTTCTGATTGGCTGGTAAGGGACTAACCAATGTGTGTCAGGAAGGGGATCCAGTGTAAAACTGTCTGCCAAACCATTGGTGTGAAGCAGTAAAAGCTGTTTCATTGTGGTGACCTCTGATGAGATAGGCCGAAAGGTGAACAATATCATTATTTTTGGGTTTGGAGTTGAGCTCAAATTCAACTGGTTCTACATTTATAAGATTTTTGTTGTACATTCTGCATTTCCATACAGTTGAGAGTGGACCATTACCACCAAATGATGACATGACTAATCATGGGTGATACCACAATTTTAAAATTCCGTGCAATATCATTACTTTCTGCTTAAAATATTTAATATTTTATGCATAATAACAATTACTGGTAATTTCTTATTGTTTTTTTTGTTTAGTTTTTTAAAGCAAGCATATTATCCTAAAAACGAATAGCATCAAAAGCTGGCCAAGTAATAATTTAAATGTACAAAGCTCAGGACACAAAACTGTTCTTTCAAAACTTCTTACTCATGTCATGCTGTGTTGTTAAGGGTTATATAAAGAACTCGTGGCTCCTCTTGTCAAATCACTGATGGAGCAGTTCAATGTGGTGTGGACTAGGGGGTGTATCAGCACAAAACAAGAGTAATTGACCCATTTATCAAAAGTATCAAGAAATGTCACATGCATTTTGTTTAGTAAAAAGATACTTCAGTAACGCACACAATTCCAGACATGTGATGTACTAGTATTGATACCTTGGTATCGATACTCCCATCACTAGATGAAATTGTGTTGGATTGACAAAGAGAACAATCCTTCTACTTGACAGCTATCTTTCTCTACGTGCAGAGCTTAATCAATAGTTAAACTCCTGTTAAAGTTTATCAACTGCAACATTAAAAACTGCTAAATGCGTTCCAACTTCAGCATTATTTGTTTCACATATTTGCTTGAGATTTATTTAAAATTGTATTCATTTAAGTCCAGCTTCTTATTGCGAGCCATTACCCATCCATCTTCTGGGACCAGGTCGCAGGGGCAGCAGTCTAAGCAAAGACTGCTGCCCCTGCCACCAATTTCTTCCCCTTGGGGAACCCCAAGATCTTCCCAGGCCAGCCAAGGAGGTGTCCAGGATGCATCCAGACCAGATGTTGAACCACCTCAACTGGCTCCTCTTGATGTGTGGGAGAAGCAGTTCTACTCCGAGCTCTCCCTGGGTGACAGAGCTTCTCACACTATCTCTAAGGCACATGTGTCAAAATCAAGGCCCGGGGGCCAGATCCAGATGTAAAGTCCTCCCTTGCGAGGCTAAACCGCATCGCGCTGAGAAGTGCTTTTCTTCATGTGGATGAGCTCTGAACCACAAAAACGTACACATTCAAATGCAAGTAGTGACTTTTTGTTGTAGCATCACCTTTTTAAAGTTATATAACCACTGTTGGTATGTATATTCAAGCTCCGTGCTTTAGCTAGCGGACCGGCAAAGGTGACGTATGAAATATGATCCACTATTTTTTATAACTAACCTTTTTTAGGGACAAATAAAGGGTTAGGGAGAAAGGAAGAATTCGGATTGGGGCTTAGTGTGTTCAATAAATGTTTATCCTGTTCTGCCCGCGACCTAAGGTGTATTTTGGATTGTGGCCCCTGTGCGATTGAGTTTGACACCCCTGCTCTAAGGAAACAGCCAGACACCCTACAGAGGAAGCTCATTTCAGCAGTTTGTATTTCTGGTCACGACCCAGAGCTTATGACCATAGGTGAGTATTGGAACAAGATCTACTAGTAAATAAAGAGCTTTGCTTCGTGGCTAGGCTCCCTCTTTACTGATTTGGACCAGTACAGAGACTGTATAACAGTGGACGCTGCTCCAATCCGCCTGTCAATATCACACTCCGATCTTCCCTCACTCCTGAACAAGACCCAAGATTCTTCAAGTCCTCTACCTGGGGCAGGAGCACTCCACCCACCAAAGGGTGGGCAAACTACCTTTCTCTGAACCATGGCCTCAGGCTTAGCGGTGCTGATCCTCATCCAGCCGCTTCACACTCATCTGCAAACTGCCCCAATGCATGCTGGAGATTCTGGCTCAATAAAGCCAACAGGACAACATCATCTGTAAAGGGCAGAGACGAAATCCTGTGGTCTCTAAACCAGACACCCTCTGGCTGCACCTAGAATTTCTGTTCATAAAGACTTTGAACAGAAATTATAGTAAAGGGCAGTCCAACATGCATCAGGAACATGTCCAACTTGCAGAGCCACTATAGACTATTTTAATAGAATTTTTCCCTTTAAAGATATTTAATTTGACAAATATTTACAAAATGCAAGATAAAACCCTAGTATTAATTTCCCACATCCAAAAAATCTGCAGGTAAAAATAATTCAACTCATATTTTCATGCTGGTTTAAGTATGGATGTATGATTGAGCTAAAATCCATTATTGGAATAAAGCATCCCTATTGATTGGGATGTCTTAGATTAACTGTTTTGTTCAAAAACGTTTGGCAAGTTAGAAAATACTTGAGTTGAGCACAAATCATCTGGTTCTAAAATTTTAGATTTTTTGTTGTGCGTTCTATGTTTCAATGCAGTTGAGTGGACCATTACCACCAAAGAGGATGTAACTAATGACTTATCTAATAGTTGGTAGTTATTCATTTCAGTTATTTGATAGTCATTGTGAAGGATCTTAAAATAGGAGCATTCATCAGGACCATTTTCAAATATCTATGCTAAACCGTTTATTTAATCTTTTTTAGCACGTCAGTGCAGTTTTGAAGCTCAAAAGATACACTACTAAAACAAGCCAATGAATTGATGTGATATCCAATGTCTGGGTCTGATCCAGCAGCATTGTGTAGCGTCTGGTGTGGATTTGAGATTAGGCCACAGCTGTCTAGGAGAACCTCATGGTGCTGGCGTACTCACGTTTCTAGCGGAACCAGATAACCTTCCCTTCTCATGGGGGTTGAGACTTGAACAACCAGGACCATCTGACTCACATAGGGAATTTGGGGAATAGGGTTGTTTTCCTGCCATGCCACGTTTCGTGCTGGAGGTGGATTGTATTTAACGTTTTTTTTCTTGTTGTGAAACCCTACATCAACATCACAAAATATTACAGCTGCAAATATAAAAATGTTATAAACTTTATTAAAATTCTTCTGTTTATTACCCAGTGTTTTCCATCTAGTCTAAAATACAAATGCATAAATACATAGTGCTGCTTGGGTTCAGTGACATGTGGCGACGGTGGTAGAGGGCATTAAAAAGGCTCCAGTGATGAAAAACCTCCCAGCCGTTCCGGGAAGCCATCTTCTGTTTCACACCAGGGCCAAATTTATGAGCGCGGCACTCAGCATCTCTGCTCTCCTGCTGAGATGTGAAGACAGAGATACAAGAGCAGTGAAGGGCGGGAGTGGAGGAGATTAAGATGTGAAGAGGCAGTAATTGGTGCAGAAAAAAATAAATTGGGTGATAAGAGGAAAGAAATAAACAAGCGTGCAGGTGAGAGATGTAGGACGAGATTGGAATACAGAGGCTGTGTGTGGCACAGATTCACTCCCAGTGAAACACGATCAACATTTGTCCTGTTCTTATTTTAAAGGAAACAAATAGCATGCTTTTTTCCTTTGTTTACAAAAGTAAATCCCTTTCTCTCACATTTCACTTTCCAGCTTGATGTGTGAATGTTTTGTTGTGGACTGAGAAGGAATCAGTCATGAAGTCATACATACAGGAGGTGAACTGTAGCCTCAGCTGGTAAAACTTACAAACCTAAGCAGTTGGTGGAAGAGGAACAGAAAAAAATTGCAATATACTTTTCCCATCTTATATATTCTTATGCTGATACTCCTACCTGCTTTTGGATGAAAACCAAAGCAAGACCATAGTTCTTTTTGGCCCTTTTCTTTTAAGTCTGGCAACAAAGACGATATGGTTTTTATTTAACCCTTCCATGCATGGAGGTCACCACAGTGTGCAAACAGCTTAGATAGCAAATATACGATATACACAACCTGTCAAAGTCAAGACCCGGGGGCCAGAACCGGTCCTCCGGATCATTTTATATCATTATTCATGGCCTGATGTCATCTTGTGCTCATTTTTAACTTGTATAATTTTGACAAAATATATTTCTTTGAAAAGTAAAATATTGAAAGATATTTAAGGTTTAAATTGATTTATTCTGGAATAATATTCCCGCCTTTTAATTTTTCATAATTTTGTTAAAAATTTACGGTTTTAAAGTTGAAAAAATTTATATACTGCTAGCTTTTTGGACTATTTTGGCATTTACTAAGATTTTTTAAGCTATTTTGAAGTTTACCAAAAATGTCAGCTACATCTAGCTGTTTTGGCTAATTTAGGCTTTATCCAGTTTTTAGGCTATCTTGAAGTGTAGCTAATTTTTCAGCATGCTAGCCGTTTTGGGTAAACTGTTTTTTTTTTTTCTTTTTTGTTTTTTAGGCTAATATTTTAGCGGGCCACCAGCTTCAGCATTTTCAGCTACGAAATCCAGCTGACAGCATTCATACTAGCATTATCGTAGATAATGCTATATAAATAGTTCATAATTATGTTAAAAGGTTGAGCTTCATAAGTTTAAAAAATCTAGTTTTAGAGTGTTCAATGGATGTTTATCC
This sequence comes from Oryzias melastigma, assembly GCF_002922805.2. Lineage (NCBI taxonomy): Eukaryota > Metazoa > Chordata > Actinopteri > Beloniformes > Adrianichthyidae > Oryzias > Oryzias melastigma. The sequence goes on from NC_050532.1 coordinate 12,836,984, forward strand.
TGTTCAGCCCACGACCGACGGTGTGTTTTGGATTTTGGCCCCTTGTGCGATAGAGTTTTACACCCCTGATTTATACCATAAGATAGAGATCCTCAGTTCAGAAATAATTGTTCATATATTTGATGGGAAACTAGATCCTATGAGGATTGATGTTGAGTTAATGACTGTTACACTATTTTTAATTCAGAGACATTGTCTTTAACCATCGCTGAAAAACCTTGCTGAAATTTGGACGCCCTAATTGACATTCAGGACACGCTTACACCTCATGGAAACTCCTGATGATTCAGTTGCTGAGCTTTGGCGTAGCATGTGATCACCTCTGGTATGACACATGAGCATCTCATCAATCAAATCAAAAACATTGCGTCACAATGAAACAAAGTCTTGCTGAAGGAGCTTCAGGGGGAAATGCACACTCATATTTCTTCAAACCCTAAATGTCAGCCAAGACCTTGGGTCAGTTCTTTACATCACATAACCCGACACGGGAATCTGCCAAACACAGTCTGGAACGATCAGACTATAGAGCACAGATCAGCAACGTGGAGATGATGGGGAGTAAAGAGGGCAAAAATAACAAAGACAATGATCACTCCCATAAATTAGACTGCAGACACATCAACCTGTCCACGCAGTCCTTAGACTGAGTGTCAGCTGGGTAGGGAATGAAAACACTTAACCCCAGGATGGCTTTAAAGGTCATGACTCACAGCTCTAAGCTCTGACATGAGTTACGACCTGTCGTTGGGACTGGACATCCCTGTCGCTCACTTCCTGCTGCTCTTCAATGCCCTTGCACTAGATCCACTTACCCCACTAAGCAAAAATGTTCTACAAGGGCACAGTAGGAGGAAGTGAAAGGAGCTTACATGACACATGCTTTTTGTGAATTCCCAGTAACGTTCTCAACTCATTCTCTTCTGGTTCATTCAGAGGTGTTTTTGCACAGAAAAGCTTCAGCATGTTTTAGCTTTTTCCAGGTCCTTTGAGACATTGTTGTTAATCGTGTAGTTTTTCCTAAATGTGTGGTCAGTGACATATTAAACTAATTCATGCTCAATGTAAAGTAGAAAGATGTTGTGTTCTTTATGGTTAAAGAACTTTGACATACTTTTAGCTGGAAACATTCACACATTTAAAAATGTTGGCAGGTATGGGCTATATGCACGACCTACTTCCACATCCAGTATGACCACTCAGTTATTTTCAGTTAGGGTACTAGAACGTTGTTTACTCAATATTTTAGGAGTTTACAGGATGTCTTTTGGAGCTACCAAGAGTCACTATGAACGATGTTAGGTACCTCGTTCGTCTTTCTAGCAAAATACTCCCATGTGGCAAACTTCGAAGGTAACTTGCTGAGGCTGTCATGGTCAGAAGAAAAGAGATTGATGGGTGATATGATGACAATAGTTCATTGGATGGAAAAGCTGCTTGAAGTCCAGAAGGGGAAGAGGTCCAGGTGGGTCAAAGGCGTAGGGAATCAAGGAGGAGCAAGGTCAAAACAAACTGAAGGGTTCCAGGTCAGTGTAAACTAGAAACAGAATTATCTGATTAGGATAGGCATAACAGGCCAGGGTCACAGGCTCAGATGTGGGATCAATACCACTTGAGATTAGCAGACGGATGGCAGGGAAAGGCTGGAGGAACCGGTCTTAAACGCTGCTGGGGAGGTGAGTTGCAGGTGTGCCAGGATGCTCTGCTTCATCCTGGACACCTGTGGAGGAGAGATGGGGAGAAGGCAAGCAACAGAACCAAAAGGAAACAGCAAAAAGAAACAGGAGCTGGCAGCAAAGGGGCAGGAACTGTTGATGCCTGACAGAGGCTGATGTTCTTCGTACGTATTTATGTGCGACCAGCTCAAAAGTTGATGGAAGTTCATGTTGGCGACGCAAAATAGGTGCAGCCACGACGCAGATGGCTATATTGTTTCACGTATTTTAACTGCATCCTAAGCTAAATGGTGTCACTGGCTGCAGTATTTCATGTTGAAGTCCCATTAGCTGACACGCAGATAGAGAGCGGAGAGCAGCTGCTAATGCAGCCACAGTATTTAGAAAATTGCATCTGAATCCCATTGTCACTTTTGATCTGGGCTAATGCTAACAAGCATGAAAGACATATCTAATGATCGCTGTCTTTATCTTTATGACCTGTTAGTTGTGTTTCAGTTACTCCACAGCAGAGTGTTCATACATTTTTGTCAATGTAATATCCAGTGTCTCATCACATGCGAGGTGCCTGTTAGCTCACGCTGCTACCGCTCCATGAAGAAGGCAGAGGCTCCTCATCATCAGATGAGAGTAGGACCAGTA
>NC_050532.1:12839317-12845673 GCF_002922805.2 Oryzias melastigma
GGGCATCCGGCATAAAAACTCTGACAAATCACTGATGCGACACAGTGGGTGCTGTTAGGCTGTGGGGACCCCGAAAGGGATAAGCTGAAAGTGAACTACTACCTGTTAGTTGTGTTTCAGTTACTCCACAGCAGAGTGTTCATACATTTTTGTCAATGTAATATCCAGTGTCTCAACACATGCGAGGTGCCTGTTAGCTCACGCTGCTACCGCTCCATGAAGAAGGCAGAGGCTCCTCATCATCAGATGAGAGTAGGACCAGTAGTCCAAAAGTTACTTCAAAGTTCGTTTAAATGTTCAAAGTTCTGTTAGAGAAGTTTTAAATGTTCTAACATAGCTACGTTTCATCTGAAGGAGTCACATGATCTTACAGTACATGGTAGTGCTTTGTGAGTCTGAGTGTTTGGTGTTTCAGGAAGACAAAGTTATTGGATGTCATTGTGTATACACATTGCGATAAACTAAAGTAAAAAATAGAAAATAATGAAAATTAGACAATACCATGAATAGTAAAGGGAGATTTGCTAAATTGATGCACAGAGAAGTAAACAAACGGTCTAGTTTTTATCTGGAAACACGTCACACAGCTCCGTGCATAGAGTCCATTGGGGACTCACCTGCTGGATATTGGGCTCTTCCAGATAAGATCTATCTTCATCATTGCATCTGCTGTGGATTTTCTTGTTGCAGCAACTCCTGTCACTCATTCGTCAAAATGACTCCATACAGCTGAGGTTCCTGTTCCTCATCCACTGACTCTCAACTGATGGAACTGGTTGGCTGCTGAGCTGGATTTTTCAGCTCAAAGATGAGTCCCTGATTGGATTATGTGTCGACGTGACCTCGCCAACGCTCAAATAGTGCTGCAGGACCTCAGATAACGTGCTCTGATGACTGAGCATTAAAACTGGTCACCGTCGCTGCACAAATCTCGTCCAGTGTGAACGACAAAGAGCCTGCAACAGAAAAGTCATTAAACAATATTGTCTAAAGCCTTTGAAGGCTTTTTAGTGGTCCCTACTCCACCTCCTCTACCAGCAGATGATCTCCACACCTTCGATCCTCTGAAAGTGCTCCTTTCAACATGGCAACAATATTAACCCCCCCTGCTTATTCTGCAAAGGCATGGTAGAAATTTGCCGAGTTTGAACCAGCACGGACTTCTGCCGCTCTGTAGGATGATGGAGTGATTCAGATTTCTTTTAACAAGCAAAAAGTGGACATAAAATAAAACAAAATGCCAAAGCTGTGTAACTGAGCCATGGGAGACACCGTGAACGTGGAGAAAGATTTATCACTTGTTCGCAGGCAAGCTGGCCAAGCTAAAGCTTATAGAAAGGAGTTCAGTGGAAAGTCAAATATTAAAGACTGAGAGTTGTTGATGGACATGTAGCTGCATGATGAAAAGAATAAGGTTAGGAATAAAAACAATAAATTAAACCTAAAAGAAACTCTGGCTCTTTCCTAAAAATCCTCTCACTTATCTTGTGTTCATAGTGGATGAAACTCTCTTTTATTTTGTGGCTGACATAACAATCACGGCCGGACAGGGTTTTTCAGAATTTCCTCTGTTTTTCTTTCCCTCACTGTCATCTGATCAGATCTACAAAAGCCTCTGGAGACCAGATTTAGCAGCAAAAAGAAAAGTATTTGTAGTTTATGAACGTGCAAAGGATGGATCTGTCATCATAGAGGAGGAGAAGGAGGAGAGATGTGATGAAAAGGAAAACAAGCCATTTTGTAGAACAGGTGGAGCAATGATGGAGAAGAAAAAGCTGAAGTGTGGTGACAACAGAAGAAGAAAAGGTGCAGAACAAGTAGCTGTATGTTTGAAAATTAAAGTTCCCGGGGGAAAATGAAATGTGTAATAATGACACTGTCAGGGGTGGCGCTGCGGGGTAGCTAGGGGTTGCTATAGCAACTGCAAGATTTGGCAAAGCAATCCCAAACGTGTACAGGCCTAAATCTAATGCTTTATTTAAAAATGTTCATTGTGCACTAATTTATTGTATATCATCACGTTCCATTTAACATTTAATGTTTTTCTTGTTTGTTTATAGTGTATTTAGTGTTAAAGTGTGACATAAAACCACACTGAAAAAACAGTAGATGCAGCATGCAGTAGCACTGTCTCAACAGAGAGGGCGCTTGTGAGTTTGTATTTGTTCTTCGTCTGTTACTGATAAAGTTTATTCAATAAGAGCCTGTAGTTTATGTTTTGCTTTGTCTGACTGCAAAAATGGTGGAAGTAATCTCGTTAAAAATTATTCAATGTTGGACTTTAACTTGTTTTTGTTTTTTTTTGGGCTTCAAAATTCCTCAAAAGTAAACCTTCACTTCTGTCATTTTCATCAGCAACAGGATCAATATCTCGCCAAAAACAAAGGTCATGGTAACAGGATTACTGCATGTTGTGTATACGTGCTCCATGACTGCAGATAATAATTATTGGAGCTTTTATATATAAAAAAAAGTTACCAGTTCGGGGGTTCCATAAAACAATATAAGAAAGAATTTTAAATTTAATTTGAACTTTGATTTAGATTTTGATTTGCTTATTTGGAGGGCACCAGGAAAATAACATTGTAAGGATAATCCCGAGTGAATTGTTATTTTCTTAACTATTTTCAAGACTTCTTTTCTCTTAGTTTTTGTAGATTTGGTCACGGAAATGTGAATTTAGTCATAAACTACATGCTTTAGCATTTTATTTTGTGAATAGTTTGAAGTATAATTGGTAGTAAATAAAATGTTCTCCAGTTCTAGAATAACCTTAGATTTAAAAACAACATCAGGAAGCAGAGAGGAATGAAAGCTGGGAGTTAAAGATCTGAAGAGATTTTGGAACACCACTGACTGGAAAGGGAAGGTGTGGTCATGCATGATGAAGGAAGTTATTTATTAAAACAGTCTGGATCTATAATATGCCTGATTTCTTTGAAAATTCTTGATTGAAGTGGTGATAAAAATTTTACGTGATTGAACATTAGTAGAAAAAGCTTTTAAAGCACTTGTCTGGATTTAGAGTTTTAAGTTACATGACTCAGTTCCTACCCAGGAGGCTTTCTCATTATTGATGTAAAATATTTAAAATGTATATTTGCTGATAATAATTTTGTTTTGGTTGGGTAGTTCAAGGGTTAAATAACATTTAAGAAAAAAACACTATTTGAGCACACTAGCCTGGACTAAACTGATCAGCAGAAGTTCCAATGATTGCTGTTTAGTAAATTGCATAATGTCTTAAAGTTCAGCACTAAAGGCAACGTTGGAAAATCCTCCTCCATCCAGTTTTGAGAGTTTCAAAGTAAGAAACCTCAACCTGCTTGTCTTGGCAGCAGTGATTGTTGCTTTGGCCAAAGGGGGCTGAGATGAGAGACAGCAGGTGGGATGAAAGGAAAACAAAGTTGGAGCAGAGAAGGCAGAGTGGTAGAAAGGCTGGGGTACTCGGGGAGGTCTGCATAATAGTTTGATTGAGTTATTCTTATGAGTGAAAGATTGGTGATGGCCAGAGGCAGCTCTGCAGCTGAGATCCCAGAATCAGATTCTTAATATGTGTGACATCAGACCAGCCATGAAAGACAAGATGACTTCAATTAAGTGATAGCAGTGCAAAGTGAGGGAGGTCTTTTAACCTAATTAAACGCTAATGTGAAGCAGTCTGTGTCTTCGCCCCGTTTTCCAGGTGCCTTTCATGTCTGCGCTGTGCACGGTAAAGAGGGTGGGGGCATTATGAGGATGTTTAGGAACTTGGCCCCTCTCCTCTCTTTGGTCTTCATTGCTGTGGTGTTTTAAGGCAAGGTTTGTGCATGTGTGTTTGTCCATCTGACTCTGTGTGTTTTCAGAGCATTAATCAGTCAGTGTGTGTGTGAAGTTTAATATACCCTGCCCGGGTCAGAAAAAAGGAAACCAATTTATTTTCATAAGCATTTATTATTTCTTTATTGTATAATTCTTAATGTCTGTGACTGTTTTGGCACTGAAAGAAAAAAATAAACAGAATTAAATAACTTACCAGGTCAGTGAGTAAAATGCTTTCTCCTGTTTATTTTGAGATGAATTTCCTGGCGCTCAAAACCTTTTCCCTGCCTGACACCTCTGGGGATGAACAGGAATGCTAGCTGCCAGCCATAAAGACCTTGACTTCAAGGCACCTTTGGTTGCTGGAAGTGTTACTGAAGTCCTTCAAAAAGTCTGAACGCAGAGAAAATAAGGGCAACTCAACATCACTAATAATGCCGTAGGTGTCAGGAGATGCTCGGAGTCAATAGCCCAATCTGAATTCTTCTCTCTTCCTTCATTAATCCCTCCAAACGGAGAGTTATGAAAAAATAGTGTCTCATATTTTGGACATCACTTTCGTTCGATGACATCACCAATGATAGCTTTAGCGCGGAGCTTCCTGCGCTTAAATATACAAAACAGCGGTTTTATTACTTTAAAAAGTAATTGCTTACATTTAAATATAAACTTTAGTGCTTCACAGTGTTCCCACATGAAGAAAAGCAATTCTCAGCATGACGTGGTTTAGCCTCGCGATGGAAGACTTTATATCCCTCTGTTTGGAGGGTCGGATTTAAAAAATACATTTCCCGGACACACTGACCCTGGAAATGGAGCGGAAGGGAGAAGGGAAGAATTGGGATTGGGCCAACATGTAGCTGTTTGAAGCTGATCTACACATCAAATACAAATCTTGACATATAGATTTAGAACGACCTAAAATGAATTTTCTGTACATTTACATCATCTGTTTTTTTCATTAATTTAAAAACAATAAAAACATTGTGAACACATGTTTAAGTTTTATATATTTACTTTTTGTTGATAAAGGAAATGCTAAATGTATAACATTTTATGGTACTTGTTTACAGTTTTGTCTAATTAAAAGCATATACAATATATTTTTATATGTTTAATATAATATAATAGTTTTTTATTAAAGAGGAGGATGGAGGCAGAGCGGAAAACTATTGACTCAATTCCACTGAGCGATCCGGATCAGAACAGTCGTCTCTTGGCCGGTTAAGAATGGTCTGGTTCATTTCGAGTGAGCGTTTCCATTGAGCACTGGACCATCAAAGCGCATGTGAGGTGTAGACTGATGACGTAGCTGTGCGTCAAAACGGTGTGACTACAGCAAAGAGAAGCTGCATCAGCTGAAGATAATTATAATCCAGAGCATGTGTTTATTACGGAAGAAGTCGGCCTCTACGCTGCAGAACAATCCATGTATGGATTTATGGACATTCTTTGGCTAAGGGGGTCAGAAAGGTGGGGTCTACGTACTTGTGGATTTGGAGTGTCTCTGGTGACCCAACCCTTCCCAATAAGGGGATATACTGTATGCAAATGATTTATTATTCTTTGCCAAGAAGAATACAGACGATGAGAGGAATTCAGGAAAAGTGCTGGTCGGACGCTTGCTGTTGTGGTAAAACCTTTCCATCATCGTGTGACAACAAAGGCTCCACCCTAACGGGTTCATTCCATGTTTCTATGGACGTATGGACCAACGGGGGACCAGAAATGATACCAGTCGGTCCTGTATTTATATTTTTTATTTAGTGTAACTTTTCAACTGTTAACACAACCAATGTATTTCCAGCAGATTCAGAGGGAGGAAAGCGGTGCAAGACTCTTTCCTCTGCTGGAATTATTTTGTTAACGGTTGAAAAGTTATAGTATGTTAAAGATTTTGTGTTTAAGCGTCACCGACAACATCTCAGGCTTTAAAGGGTTAATGGGTCCATTTTTGTAATGGAAATGCCCAAATGTCCAGTCCTGTCCAGTCTGGTCAGATCTGGACCAGTCAGTGGAAACAAGGCATTTGAGTGATGAGTTTTTTTTTTTATTATTATTATTCAATACATTTTAATTGTTTCTAAATTAGAGTTTGCTCTCGGAGCAATGGTGTGATTGTAAAGACAACTGAAGTAGTTTAACAGCTAAATGATATTGCGTCTGATATTGAGTCTGACTCAACAGTCTGTGGGAGGGGTAGAGTTACCACTGAAGTAGCTTGTTTAGTGTTATGGAGAATAAAAACAAAATGTGCTTCACATCTGAGTCTCTATAAATCATGAAAACTTTACAAAAAGCTTTAATTACCTTGAACATAAATATAGAAGTTGTTGTCCTCTGTGACGGTACTTCATTGTTTTTGCCTTATAGTAAAATAAACCATGTCTCAATCTGTCAGGACTCAGAGCTCTGTCTCCCCTCTGGTTACCAGCAGGAACAGTCTCCAGAGTTCTATCTCACCTGACTTCAATCTGACCATCCCCCACCTGCTTCTTGAGCAGCACACAGAGCCTCACTCGGTGTGAAGTCTTGTTTGTGCCACCTTGCCTGCA
>NC_050532.1:12845882-12849518 GCF_002922805.2 Oryzias melastigma
ATTGTTTTTGCCTTATACTAAAATAAACCATGTCTCAATCTGTCAGGACTCAGAGCTCTGTCTCCCCTCTGGTTACCAGCAGGAGCAGTCTCCAGAGTTCTTGCTCACCTGACTTCAATCTGACCATCCCCCACCTGCTTCTTGAGCAGCACACAGAGCCTCACTCGGTGTGAAGTCTTGTTTGTGCCACCTTGCCTGCATATCAGAGCATTTCTATCTGGACCCGATCTTCTGTTTCTGATCCTTCTTATTCTCTGATTGCCTGCTGCCTGCCCTGACCCTCACCTGGACTCTGACATCGGTACTGTCTTCTTGGATGATCCCATGCTCACGATTGACCTCTGCCTGTCTGACCCTGATTTAGCTTTGGGGACTTTTAGCTGTGCTTAGTACCTGTCAGAACTAAGAAATAAAAGTATGGAACCAGCAGTCTGCCAATTTGTGACACGATCCAAATAGTATTTTCTAAGATCAATCTGATTAATGATTTAGCTCTTTTTGGAACACATTTTTAGTGGTATTGTTTGATTTAAGTCTGCTACAGACAGATCAATCCAGTTTGATTGAAGGAATAAAAATTAATTCATTAATTAATGTTCACACCCCTAGCATTTGTGACCATAGCCTAAGCTAGCGGAATGTAAACAGAGAAATGATGGAGGCATACTCTGTGCCCAGTCCTGCCCACCACTTGGAGGTGAATTTCTAAAAAACTCTGCAGAAACTATCATAATTCAAATCATAATTAATAGACCAGTAGGAACAATTTCACAATAGATGATTTGATTGACACTTTAAATTACTAATCCTTCTAGCAAAAAATGCTCAGACATGTCTATTGTAGACCACATGTAACACATCGTGTCATGTCACCTAAATCAATTGTTTTATTCTTTCCTTTTCCAGAATTTCTTGCTGTTTTTAGACCTCATCTAACATCTTAGCCCTCACATTATATTTGAGTCAAAATTGACCCATTTTCCACTCTTGAAAACAAAGGGTTAACTTAGGGATATGTAACTGTGCATGATTTTGTCTGTCAAGAGAAAGGAGTGGAGTTTACATCAACTTTTCCCAAGTCTCCAAAGATTAGCCAGATGCCTTGAGGCTGTGAGGTGGTCTGGACTCAGGCTGCAGGTTATGTTTGGACTGATGTGAAAAGACTGTCTTGGTTTATTAGTTGGTCAGCGGTTGGTGTGTGTGTGTTACTGGCAGGAGGTCCGTTCACTGACAGAGGGATTACAACGAGCTCCAGTTCAAGCCTCTGTGCTGACAGACATGTTGCCCCTGAGAGCTTCTGCACACACACACCGTGGAGACGCACTCTGTCTGCGGCCTCGCCTCACCCGGGTGTGTGTGGTTATCACTGTGACCACGAGGCACCATCTTTAATTAACAACTTTTTTCTTTAACATACAGAAGAAATAAAAAACACTTCTATGTAGCTGCTACGTCTCCACAACAACAGGAATTTGGATGTCTGAATTAGCGTTAGTAAATAAAAGATGAACGTTAGAAGTGTGAGTCAAATTGTGTATATAAAAGCTAGATTGATTTCCATTAACTATTTAATGAGTTCAAAACAATGATGGATAAAAGCATCAATTGAGAAAGGAAAACAAGGAAAATGTTGATCTTGTTAACAAAATGAGTGACAGCTCACTGCTCTTTCTGGGTGGTCTGCTGGTAATGGTTCTGGACATAAAGAAGTGACCTGTGGTCTGTTGTTTTGTTTTTCTGCACTTTAGTTCATTTTTTCACTTAAGCAAATCTAAAATAATTTTAGCATAAAATTGTTCAACCAAAAACAATTCAGATATCCAGCAAACTGTTACTCATCCCTCTTCAATTGCTTTTTAGTAATTTTCCTTCTGTGGAACAAATTCCAAGGCTTGATTATGAGAAGACAAATACAGGCCTGAAGTCATCCTAAAAGTAAATGACAGTACAATTTGTAGACATGCACAATCAGCAAACAATATTTAACTCTGAACTGTTCAGCCAAAAAAACTGTAGGGATCAAACTCTAAGCAATAATCAAACTAATCAGCAAACTCCAAATTATGTTTCCAGCCACAAAAAGAAAAAAAAAAAACAACTTCTGCTTTTTGAAGTATCTTGACGATGCATTTAAACAAACTCATGAGGCTGGTGTGCACACTTTTTTACTTTTGGGATGAGCATCTGTTAGTAAGGTTCATTCTGGAAATCAAGACAAATTAAGAAATAAAATCAAAATTTAAGTAGAATTTGTGCATTATTTTGATTATTTTAAAAACCTAGCATAGGAACTTATTTTTAGCACATAGAGATAGACACTCGTGATCCTGCCTCTGGTGGAGGAGTTTAAATATCTTGGGGTCTTGTTGAGGGAAGTGAGGGAAGATCGGAGCGTGAGATCGACAGGCGGATTGGAGCGGCGTCCGCTGTTATGCGGTCACTGCACCGGTTCATTGTGGTGAAGTCAGAAAACAAAGTTCTCAATTTACCAGTCAATTGTCGCTCCAGTACCCACTTATAATCATGAGCTCTGGGTCATGACCGAAAGAAAAAGATCCCGACTATAAGCGGCTGGAATGAGTTTTTTCTGGAGAGTATCTGGGCGCTCCCTTAGAGATAGGGTGAGTACCTCAGTCACCCGGAGAGAGCTCGGAGTAGAGCCGCTTCTCTACCACATCCGGAGGAGCCAGTTGAGGTGGCTCGGGCATCTGGTCCGGATGCCTCCTGGACGCCTCCCTGTAGAGGTGTTCCGGGCATGTCCCACTGGGCAAACCCAGGACACGCTGGAGAAACTATGTCTCTCGGCTGGCCTGGAAACGTCTTCGGGTCCCCCCAGAGGAGCTGGAGGAAGTGGCCGGGGAGAGGGAAGTCTGGGTATCTTTGCTAAGACTGCTGCCCCCGTGACCCGGTCCGGATGAAGCGGAGGAAGATGGATGGATGGACATAAGTCACCAGCTACAAACAATTTGAGGTCAATACTATGAATACTGATAAACCCTTCAATAAGGAACATTTGTATACAAATCTGGACAATTAAGTCTAATGGGGGGTGGGGGACAGACTGGTGCTTACTCCATCTAAAAGCACTGTGCCAAAAACGACTCATTGGACGAGACAAAGTACCATGTTCACTCACCTGCCAATCAAAAACATTTCCCTTTTCATGCATAACAAGGGATATGGCAGGAATAGTAAATACAAGATTTGGGTAGTTTTAGTTCCTCTGGATTGGCTTCAAATTTGTAAACTGACAGTGGCTGTGTCTCACTGAACCACCAACCCTGCTGAGGACTGCTCTAACTCTTAACAGATGGTCTCTAACAGATGGGTGATCTGCCAGAAAATGTGTCAATTCAATTCAAATTCCAAGTTATGCTTAGAAACTAACAGTTACTAATAGTGACAAAAACTGCTAGAATCATCTGTATGTAGCTTTAACCAAAATCGACAAGCAAATACCTGAACACAGCTTTTATACTTTCTACTGTTTATCCTGTTGCAGCACCATATCAGTTTTAATCATATTATAAAAACTTATGTCTTTATTCTTATCACCTAAACATTTTTTTTGCTTTATGATGTTATGCTAATTTGTACAAAATTTTCATATTTTTGCACATTTATGTAAATGAACTA
>NC_050532.1:12850213-12850697 GCF_002922805.2 Oryzias melastigma
AAGACGTCTCCACTGCTCTAGAGTCCAGTGACGGCGTGCTTTACACCACTGCATCCACGCTTTACATTGTACTTGTTGATGTGTGGTTTGGATGCAGCTGCTTGTCATACTTTTTGTCATATAGTTCATGTTAATGACTTATAAACATAGACACATCTTTAAGTCAAAAAGACAAACATCCCAAAATCAGTAAGACTCACACTCCTCTGAAACCCTTAGCTCTATTTCAAATAATCCTCAATGCGGACTCTGGGAGCAGTGAACATGATTCTTATGTTGTGGAATCAGAGTTCATCTTCTCAGATTCCTCCTATGATGAGGATATGCCAGTACATGGATTTGCAGCCGGAACATCCTCTCCACATGATACTTATACATACGTAGACTAATAAACTATTAATTGTTGAAGAAGAGAATGATGAGAAGCCTTCATCTGTAAAAAGATAATTTTCCCAATACAAAAAAGGCAATCAGCATGTTGAAG
>NC_050532.1:12850826-12850928 GCF_002922805.2 Oryzias melastigma
ACCGAATTTAACACTAGAATTCTTGAGCCTGCGAAAATTTGACAAACCTGACAATCTGGATTGTGTAAACAGGAAGTCATTGTTGATGGCTTAAAGGATCCA
>NC_050532.1:12850984-12858519 GCF_002922805.2 Oryzias melastigma
GCCAGGACTGCCTGGTCCTAAAAAACCTGTTTCTCTTAGGTATGTGGATGGGGGGAGGGACCTGAACTGTTTGCTATCGTACAACCTAGAGGGATTTGAACCCATGACCTTCTGAATGTGAGTCATCAGCTAATACCACTGCGCTGTCTAGTGGCGGAATCCAGAATGCATGTCAAACTTAAATTAAACCTGACAATCTAGATTGCGTAAACAGGAAGTCATTGTTGATGGTTTAAAAGCATCAAAAATGGATCAAATGCCCCCCCCACCCATGTCACCAGTCTGTCATTTATTGTACTTGTCTGTCTTAAAAATACTTTTTTCCCCTACATTGAACAGTTTAGAGGTAAAAATAAAATTTAAAAGTAAACACAATGTTCATGGTTTAAAAGCATAGAAAAGGAATAACCCCCCCATGTCACCAGTTTGTCAATTATTGAATTCTTGAGCGGGATTCAAACCCATGACCTTCTGAATGTGACTCAGCAGCCATAACATTTTAACCGGACAATCTGCACTGTGAAAACAGGAAGTCATTGTTGATGGTTTAAGGTGATCACCACAACACTACTTTGAGAAGGGGAGGGGGGCATTGCAGAAGAAGCTGAAAGTTCCAGGGATTCTAGTGTTAAGGAAGCTCCTTGTTATGAGGTTAACATGATGACAGATTTCAGCTTCACCTAAATCCTAACTTTTCAGAGAAGTTGTGCTGGTTTCCTTATTTTTCCCCAACCATCAGCAGCTTCAGTGAATATGTAAGATGACGCAATTGCAATCACCAGCAGTTACACTTTCTGCTTCCATGTTTTGTAGGTTATGCAAAGATTTTAACCAGCAACCAGAACAATTTTGCTTCCTGTTTCAGCTAGTGACCACATCTTGCTAGAAGCTAAAAACAGACATTGACCTTTGCTCTCTGTCTCATGCCTTGAGCAGATGCAGGGTGTCCTCGCTGGTCAAACTTCACAGACATTCCTCCCATGTTTTATCATTTTGCCTGATAACTCTCCATTCCCTCAACTGGGTCTACGAAGGTTTTGACACCTTGATCTGATGGTAGACCAAACACGACATGATGGAGATCCTGTCGGAGCCCTTGGGCGTTAAAAATCATGAACAGGCCATGGTAATTGGGTGCATGTTTTAGTCCCTGTTGACTTACAGACTAACCCAGAAATTTGAAGTCTCCAGTAAAACAAAGAGAAAACCACATTGGCATTCAAAAACATGTTACATGGAGGTGGATGAGAGTGTTTTATCTACATGTTTCTCCTTTTAACTAGAACTAAAACATTTCACAGGATTAGGAAAATAAACTAAAAAAGCAATCAAATATTTATAAGCATAAATTTTATTATTGGTACATAAAAAGTTGCATTTGGATGAAATAATGTAGGGAGATAGAGCAAGCACAATCATTTTTCTTTCTCTTTTCTTGTACAATTGTCTTAACATTTAGTTGTATTTAATTGAAAGCTGGAATTTGATTTCCAATTTTTTTTTTTTTTTGCTGTCTTGAATAAAGGGCATTCATTACAATAAATAGAAATTCAAGATCTTAGCTCTAGTGTAATAATATATTGTTACTTTTAGATTTGCAAATTGTTGTCAGTAAAGTCCATGCAGTCCTCTGTGTAAAGACCCACTCCAATGAAAATGATGTTTTTGGTGTTTTTAACAGGTTGTTGCAGGACTTTTCTCTTGATGGAGGACATATTTAAAGAATGTAATAATCAACTATTTATGAGTGTTTTATTCAAATTGTGATTGATCAGGAGCAGATGTAAACCTGTGATTTGAAAAAAAACTTGTTTGTGATGAAGCAACTGCGATGGGTGAGCTAAAGTCTTCCTGCTCCGCTCCATTCTGATGCATCCACTTTCAGACAAACAGATCCATGAATGTCTTTGCTTTCCTCTTTTAAGGTGGAATCTGGATCAAAGACATGATATACATTTCTCACTGTTTTTGTTTTTTTTTTTGTTAGCTTGGAGTTTTGAAGAGCTATAAGCTGGGGCAGGGGTAGGGTGGAGCTTGCTAACTCACTACGCTTTCCACCGGGTGGCTGGTTAGTGTGGGGACCCAGACCACTGAGTCTCCGCCTACGCCAGTGTAGGCAAACACAGAGGGGCCCACCATTCAGCCCAGAGGTAAACCATTTGGGACCCACATTGAAATATTTGCTGGGTTCTTGCCCCTCCAACGGATCTGTCTTTTCCTGTGTAGTACATAAACACATTTTCATTGATGTGACGTATGATGAAAATCTTTAATGCTGAACTATACAATGTGAGTAAACGTGGTGAAAAAAGTGAATTTTACAAAGAAAACATTTACATGAAAAGTGAGAGGATTCTGTGGGAAAGACTTTTTTTGGTATAGATTAAAGTTGTATTTTCTCATGTCTCCTCTTCATTAATCATGACTGAAACAGCAACTGTTAAACATTTGAAAAGTCCTTCCACTTCTGTCCACTTCTGATCTGAAAGGAACTCCAGCTTTATTCAGTCTTATTTTAGTCTCCTTATTGAATTTTAGGTTACAATTCCATAAACCAGTAAAAGCTTTCCATCATCGACAATGACCTGTGTTTATTAGAAAAGTAGCCTTGAACATACTTTAGATTTAATTTGCAAACAGCTCCATTTAAACCTTTTTCAAACCATCAGAACTGTACATAGAGTTCAAACTGATTTTTTTATCATTATTATTTTTATTTATCTTCTGTATTTTAATTGGAGAAGTGAACAGCATTCCAGCCCAGGACTACAGTGGCATTATTGTTCACAGAGAATAAAAAGGAAAGGTCCTGCGTGGACTATAAACTCTAGAATAAACAGTTCTCTCAAAGCTGGGTATTGAATGTCTGTTTATGACTTGTAATATGAAGTGTAGAGCCCTAAAATCACTAATTGCATCAACTATGAGGATTTGTTGGAGGAGCTCTTAAAAAGTTTGTTGACTGCCGGGGTGTGTGTGTGTGTGTTGTTAGGTGCCCTGAACGAGCAATAAAGTCTTGTGTGTTTTCTGCCCTTCTGGCCGCCTCATGTCTCAGCCAAAACACACATCCATTTGCTCAGCAGTAACATGCATGTGAGCACACTTTAGGGATTATGTCTTTGCTGTGTATACGTTGTGCATATGTGCGTTAGGTGTGTGTGACTTTGCAGCTGCCTGCAAAGGGCTGACCTTGGAGGGAAAAAAATGGTTTCCTCTGCACTGATCTTTGCAGACACTGGTTATTAAAACATGTTACTCTCTTCCGCTGAGATGGGAGCAGCTCAGCGTGTGCAGGAAGGAGTAACTCACGTTCTTACTAATTTATTAAAAATCCATGCTGGATGAGAGTAATCTGTCAAATAACTTATTTTGTTCTTTCAGTAAATTCTAAAAAGCTTTCATAAAGCCCAGCTGTTGCATCACCAACCAAAATAGGAAATACAAATAAAGTGAAAGTTTACATTCAACAGGAGCAAAGAAAAAGAGAACATTTAGACCAGCATGCGAGCAGCTTCGTTGCTGCACGCTCCATCACCTCATCACTCAGCGGCCTGCCCGTACCCCCCCCCACCCGCACGCCTGCTGTGACCACCACCACTGCCAAGACGACCACATCACAACTGCGTCTCCTCAGAGCGAGCCACCACCTCATATCTCAGCGCAGGTACAGGCTCACTCACGAGTGCTGGACACAGATTTAACACGAGGCCCGTCACTCAGATGAATGGTGGCCTGGCAGGCTGATGGATGGTCTGTCTGACAGCTGCTGCTGTTCTGCTGTCTGACTCAGGTCAAAACAGAGAGATGGAGGGAAAATGATCATGGAAAATGTTACTGGAGAGTTTTAAATAGGCTTATTATTTAATTAAAATATTAAAGCAAGAAAGTATTTGTGTGTGTTCAAAAAGCTTGTTAAATAAATAGAGCTTGTTAATTGTTAACGCAATCAACGTAATTCCAGGAGAATTAGAATCTGTTGGAATTTCATTTCACATACACAAGTGGGCACACACTCATAGCCGGCCTGCATGGAGAAATGGCATCAGCTGACTCAGAAGCAGCTCGAAAATATCCTGATAATTGCAGAGGATGATTATTATCCAGAGCAGGTGCTCATTATGGATGAAACCGGCAAATTCTGGATAGAGATGCCCTCTTGGACTTAACTGAAGCAAGATAAAAAAACAGGCTTTCTTAAGGCACAGAAAGACAGTCCTCATGAAAAGGTCACACTCTATTGTTCAGGATAAAAAAAACTCAGATGAGCAGTACTCCAATGTTCTTTAACAAATGTTTACAAAGTCTGATCAGAAGTGGTTTTGAAGTGTATGGATCAATAACAGACATTATTGAGCCACGGGGTGGGACGAAGGTTGTCTGTATTCGCTGATTCGCAGAGGTCTCCGGTCCCTAACCACCATGAATAAGGGGGGAATACTATGGAGGGAGTACTTTCATCGCTACAGTCTGTTTAGATACAAAAATATGATTGCATCTGTCAATAACGGTATTTTATTGTGAAAAATGGGCTTTCTTTTAAAATTGACCAGATTTTCTCATGTGTCTTGGCGTAACTTCCTGCCAGCATTGATGTGGATTGTAGGCAGCTTGCGTAAAAAATAGACCAGATTCCGAAATGATTGCTGCACTGTGCGAGCCGGCCGTGGAGGACTGCAGCCCTTCACATCTGGTGTGAACTACACCATAGGTTAACAAGGGCGCTGAATGGAAGCGAGCTTCCCCATGTGGCGTGAACTCGGCCTTAGGCTCTTTCAGCCCTGTGACCCCAAAAAGGACGAAGCAGGTATAGAAAATGGATGGATGGGTGGAGGGAGTGTCGCAGGTTGTTGTATCACTGTACTCATTTTTGCTGGATTGGTTGAGATTTCCAGTATGAATCCTGAGCAGAAAGCAGCACTCCCGAAACATGAGGCAGCATTTTTAACTCACATCATCTCTTCTTTTTTATAGACCCACTGGAGTAAGTCAGTGTTAGAACGCCCCCAAATCAACCAAGGGCTGCACGGATTCAAACAGTAAAAATCTGTAGTCTATGCACTGTAAACATAGATTTTAATGCCACAGGTTTTGCTTTTTCTAAAAAAAAGTGTTGATGCTATAGAAGGTTTCTGATTTAGCAGAACCACCAACATCCCAGTGAATGCTTCTCTCACAGCCTCCAGGCAGCTGCTGTAAAGTGACCCGTGTCCTAAAGCCACTAAGCTTGAAGTGTTGATGTCAGCGCAGAGACAAGTCCCGCGCTGCTGAGTGCGCTGACTCGTGGTCAGAAACTGAGCTCAGCATGACTTTCCAGACTCTCAGAGGACAGAGAACTGCAGCAGGTGGCAGGAGTAGTGAGATGGCTTGATACAGACAGAGCAACACTGCCATCTAGTGGGCAAACAGTACTTTTTACTTCAGACTTTGTTCTGCTGAAGCAGAGCATCCATCCATCCATTTTCTTGACCGCTTCTTCCCTTTCGGGGTCGCGGGTGCCGGAGCCTAACCCGGCTACTGAAGGGCGAAGGCGGGGTACACCCTGGACAGGTCGCCAGTCTGTCTCAGGGCCTCAATCACACACATTCACTCTCACATTCACACTTAGGGGCAATTTAGAGTCACCAATTAACCTATGAAGCATGTTTTTGGACGGTGGGAGGAAGCCGGAGTCGAAGCAGAGCATGCATAATAATAATAATAATTATTATTATTATTATTATTGATTAGTGATTAATTAGTGATTGTCTCTGACTACCAGAAAACTTAATTTTAGATTGTGAATCCCAGTTTGTGGCAACATTCTAAGAAGTATTTTGAAATCTCCTTGAGATCAAGGTCTAAGCGTCTGATTTCTGATCTTCGTCTTCAAACCAACATGCAGGTAAAATATTTCCATAGTGATTACATTACAAGTCATGGGTTGCATGGTGGTATAGTGGTTAACACTCTCCCCTCACACAAAAGCCCAGTGGGTAAAGCGTCAGCTGGGTTGTTTCTTTGTGCAGTTTGCATGTTCTCCTGATGTGTGTATGGGTTTTTCCAGGGCACCACAGGGACAAACATGTTTCGTAGTTGTACTGGTGATTATCATTTGTCCTTCAGGTATGCATGTATGTGTGTGTGCTTTTCCATCTCTCTGTGGCCTTGCAATGGACTGATAAACTGTCAAGGATGAACCCACTGTTGGACGGTAGGCTCCAGGATCCCCTTGATCATTCCAAGGACCTAGCAGGTTCAGAATACAGATGGAGAATTACAAACCCTGTGTCCCAGAACTTGGTCTAATGAACCTCTTTGGACTAAGTACTCTCATAATTCACGGCCTAAGTTTTCAGCCACTTTTATCTGAAAAAGAGTGATTTGCATCCACATTTGGTCTTGTAGTATTTGTGAGGTGCTGCCACTGCTCCTGGGGGCACTGGGGGGCACTGTCTCTGACCCATCCTCTAGTTTGGTCACTGGTTGTCCTCACAGCTGGGTTTCCTCCTGATGGTTACCAGTGACATACATTTGATATGTTGCTGTAAACATGTTAAAATCAGATGTTGACACAATCTAAAGATTATTAATTGAGTACAATTTTTTTTTCTCTGTTCCAAGTGTCACGTGTGTCTTTTCGGCATTGAGACCAGCAACTTGCTGCTTTTTGCTTTCACTGATCAGTGTCTTCAGTTTCGCTAAGAGAAAAAACATTGTTGCGCTCCTTTACAGCACGTGTCGCTGTAATCATGTGAATCATGTCACTGAACAAATCCTGCTTGAATCACAATTGCAATATCACTTTTATGGGAATAAAACTTCAGTTTATTCAATTTTTGGAAATAACATGGAAAAACCCCAAGAGATAGATTCAGTTAAAAGATTTGAAAATATTTCAAAGCTCAGACGAATGACAAACTGCAGGTTTCTAGAGCTTTTAGAACACCCTCAGGATTCCACCGACCAGCAAGAGAAGCAGAGAAACTAGATGGAGGACTAAGAATTAGCAGGTGCCAGAATTTACTTAAAGATTGATAAGATAGTTTAGCGTGCCTCACACTATGGAAAAACAATGATACTTGACATGTAGAGTTGCTGGTGGAGGAGCGATAGAGGTTTAACACACCAGTTAAAATAGTAAACTTTGGTTCAGCACATCCAGAAAGAGTATGTCAATCCAAGGTACAAAAGAAAGGTCAGAACAGTAGAAGAGGTCAGACACCAGAACCACACTGGAGGCAAAGTTCACATTAATTACACTCAAATAAGCTCTACGGCTTAAGTAGAGGAACATACAGGTGAGATGATGTAAGTAATTGGAGCCAGAAACAGAGAGAAAAGAGAGCACACAATATGACAATCGTATTTTTGGTGGGAATCTTAATTTCACATGTTCTAAACATTAGCATAAAATATAAAATATGTATATTATCCTGTGGTAGCACTGTTTTGTTGATTATTGTTTTTCAAAATCTCAATTTACTAAAATCATTCCTAAATCCATTAGAATTCATTTGTCTGCTTCAAAGTGTTTGTAATGTGGTTCAGAACCAGAA
>NC_050532.1:12859970-12865976 GCF_002922805.2 Oryzias melastigma
ACTCCAGTAATATATGTCAATGATCTGATCACTGGCATTCGCGAGCACGGTGGCGGCGTTGCGCATCAAAGGCCCGCCTGCTAGACCCGGTGCGCGTGCACTGCCACGACGTGCGTATTCACTCAAGCAGCCCATCCACATCCAGACTGATCTCTTCAGCTTTGGTTTCCACCATGACCTAAGCAGGGATTTACCTGCAAGTGGGATGGCCGCGCACGCCAATGGCATGAGCTCGTCGGTACCTTTAATGCCCGCACGAGGTGGCGGTGTGTTCATCCATGATCCTTCCGCTCGTCTCCAGCTGTGATCACCGGAGTGACCAGGCTGTCACGGTAAGGCGCGTGCGTGCGCATTCGTGGCAGAGACTGCAGCTGGGAAAATCCGCATAAAAAACCGTTGGTGTCTACTCGCGCGCGCGCGAGTCCGCAACTCGTCTGACTTTCCTCGGTCTCTGTCAATGTGGTTTCGACGATGCCTGCCATGGTCGGCTGGCCTTGGCACAAAGTTGACGCCGAACACTCGTTCCCGGTACCCGGTGAAAGAACGGTTTCAGAAAATGGAGCGTACTCAGCGACCCTCACAACACCGCCAGCCGAAGACGGCGAATATTTTTCGCACAATAAAAGAAGATTAAGCTTTTGAATTAAACATAAACGGTAAATAAATATACATAAAATGTTTGTTTTTCAACTATTAATTTAAAATTTTCCTCCAAACCAGCATAAATTTAAGTTCATGTTGGTACTTACCACTTGCTGCTGCTGCTGCTTCCCTCTTTTGCCGCCTTCTGCTCGTCTTCTTCCCACAAATCTTAGCGCAACAAGCGGGAAGAGATATTTTTTCCTCTTCTTGAGCGGGAAATTGTTGAATTGACTGAATCATGTTGATGTTACGTGAAACCTTTGAGTTCACACAGCACATTCTATACGTGTTGGTGTTTTTCCTCACTAAATTAAGTAGGTATAACAAAATATAAACACGTTGGACACAAAACATAACAGAAATGCGTCAAAGTTACACAATAATATGTAATAGATTCTACAATAGACATTTTGCCTTTTTTTCAGTGTAGGTGTCAATGAAGCAGCCCCGATGGTCACACAGCCTGCAGGATGATGGAGGGGAAGAGTTTTCTGTTTCTGTAGCAGTGACCATCGGGGCCGCTAGGAGGCTTGATTCTGATGTGGCATCCGTCGATGGCACCTGCAGCTTTGAGGAAAGCTCCGTGCCGTGCCAGCCCTGCAAACCCACGGGGCACCACCTCCAGGTCCTCGGGGGTTTTCGGAAGGTGAATGACCTTATGGCGGATGGCCACCACCACCTCAGTGAGTCTGTGGACGATGCAGTGGACAGTGGAACGAGGCATCCCAAACACTCTGGAGACCACCCTGTAGGATGCTCCGCTCGCAAACCACAAAAGAAAAACCAGGGTCTCAATTACAGCACCCCATCCATGTCGCCGATCCTGGTCAAGGAGGTTCAGGAGGATTGCAAGAGAGTTCCTGCTCAGCCGGAGGTCTGGTTTTGGATCTTCACTGCTGAAAAAACGCTCCAGGAATGAGAGACTCAGGTTAACCTTGCAGTAGAGTGGTGTAGTCTAGTTAAAAAGAAATAAAAAAGAAATACATTTTCAGTGAAAATATGTGGTTTTATGGTTTTTTTTTACACTATAGAAAATCATCATACTTAGGTGAACATGAGAAACGCAAAATACTGAAATACTAATTTACTGAATTAAAAAAAGAGTAGTAATTGTTAAAAAATAATGTATGCATAACATTTAAGTCAGAAGATAAAATAAACATTTAACACTATTTTAATCTGATTAATAGAAAAATAAAATAGTTTAGTTATCTTGCACATATTTCATGCTACAAAGAGGCTAGGTACCTACAATCTGATTTGCTGTGATCATTTTTGTGAAACAATAAATAAAAAGGATCATTGTTACAAAACTGTTTTTAAACCTACACATTTGTGTCAGTAATTGTATATTTTCTAACCTGTAATGTAGTTGCTGAATAAATACATCCATTAAACTAGCTAAAGCTAATAAGTAAAATAGCTTCTTGTGTTTTTTTTTTTTTTTTATTTTATTTTATTTTAATACAGTACCTGCGCATCGTTTTGTCTCAGCCAGAAAAAGAGCAAATATCTCCGACGGCAATACATTTGCTCCAACTCCTCCAAAAGCAGCAGTTGAAGGAGATAAAACAGAATCATTTCGATCTCCATCATGCTTCCAAACACCATGCTTCTAAACTCAGGATTTCAAGCTAGGCTACAGGACATTAGCCGATTAACGGCGGGAATTATGAAGGCTAGACCGTCCAAATTCACTGCACTTAACATCCGGCATACCCGCTAACGAAGGACCCGGACATCGGAGATCACGAAGGCCACGGCCTCAGGAGGATGCAAAACCCGAATTTGGACACAGCCAGTATAAAACTGGTTATCCCTGCTCTTATCCCTGCATTCTTATGTTTTTTGAGAAACCCCGCCTTTTCTGTTGATTACCGGGTTCAAGTGCGAATAAGAAAGCTGCAATATCACTAGCCATTGAGGCTTGGAGTTTAAAGTCCCAAACCAGTTTGATCTAATGTGAAAGCATCCACAATGGGATTTTAATTATGATTATGCAGTTTTTAGCCCCTCCCCCCAAAACAGAACAACAGTTGTTTTCTAGGGCATACTCTCTGCATAGTGGCAGGTGTTCATCAGAAATTTGTCTCTGAGTTAATGGCTGAACAGTTGACGTAGAAGAAGGCCAGTTCTCATTTCCTATCACACCTTTGTTGAAACTCACTCCTGCTAGCTTACAGCCTCTCACTTCCCCCAAAATTAGGAGTGCAGCAAAAATTGTTCTATCCAGCTGTACAGTTTTGAGCCAGATGCCAGCTCAGGTGATGACAGCCATACATGGATTTATTGGCTTGCAAGTAGATGTTTCAGAATGGAGCAGACTAGGGAGATCGTGTCCTGCCGGTTAAAGTAGCAAATACAATCTTGTTCAAATGGCATTTTTTTCGTCTGATTAACCACAATTTGAATAAAGAATACTCAAAAACATAGTTCTTACCTTAATTCTATTTATAAATGTACTATAACATTGCAGTTGTCTGGCTATGCCGCTATTCGGAGAGGGAGACCCCAACTATTAGCGTACAAAATTACGTGCTCAGCCTACTCTCTGTTGTCCATTTTAATCACCTTAGGAGTGGGAGGTGGAGGGGGGTAGGGGGGTGATGGCTTGGGGTTGCGGGTTTGGGGGAAATGAACCCTGTTTTATTTTTAACTTTTATGCTTGCTTTTAAATTTTCCATTTATTGTTTCTTTTGTTTTAGTGTAAAGCACTTTGTGTTATTTTTATATGAAAAGTGCTATATAAATAAAGTTTGATTGATTGATTGATATAAGAAAATGTTTAGTTAAACCAACTTAAATTACAGCAACATGTTAGTTAATACTGCTTTTTTGAGGATTGCAGTCCGTATTCCTCTCCTATTGAGAGTCCAGACCAACATCAGCCATTTGTCGTTCCTTTGGTCTGGGTGTTGAAACATTTCGGATGATAAATGGTGGTTCCTCTAAGTAAACATTTTCTTTTTCTTAGTACAGTGACGTGCTGTGAGGTTCACGGCTGGTGAGGCACTGACGACATTAGTCAGATTTACAAACTTTGCGAAGGGGAGGGGCTGGGGCTCACCCCCCCCCCATTGTTTATAAATATTACATAAATATTTATATAAGTAAATAAATAAAGAACTTGATAGCTCTGACACTATCTGGCAACACTGCCTACAGAGCACCTTATTCACCATTTGACTGACAACAAATAAAGTGTTGTTTAAAATTTCAATTAAATATTTTACTTCTGTTTACAAACTGTGGCATAAAAAATCACCAAAATTGTTGTCATTGACTTACTTTTTCTTTCATTTCATTTCTTTCATTTCTTCAGTGTTAAAGTCTCTCTGTCTCAGTGGAGATCACTACCAATGACGTGTCCAAACAAATTCTTGAGTTTGTGGCTTTAAAAATTCTCCATTTAGAAATCGATGCTATACAACATTAAAGAGTAACTGGAGGGCTGCACTTGTTTACTACCGCTAAATCTACTGTTTTTTAGCTGCGGTGTCACATACATTCTCTGGGCTGGAACCAATGTAATCAGAAAGATACCAAGAGATAAACAAATCAGGTCGACTTAAAATAAAGCACATTTTATGATGATAGAAAGACCGAAACAACACATGCATGCATCAGCTGCAGCTACAGTCGGTGTGTGTGGCGCTGGGTGAGGCTGGGGGCAGGCCTCGCCAAGCGCTGTCTAGCGTATTTCAGTGGCGTGCCGTCAGGGGCTGCAAGGCCTTCTCTGCTGGCCTAAAAATATCTGAATCACAGACTGATATTAATTATTATTTATTTCCGTGAATACGTATTCTATAATTCCAAATGCTCTGTCTTCGTCCTTTCATTGCTGTCTCCCTGGTTGCGCTGCTTCCAGACGTGTATTTTCCTATTTAAGCATTAACCAATCACATTGCAGCACCATTTGTTGCTAGGGTCAAAGAAATCTGCCCGGAGGCCTTCACAATCAGTTCAGCGGGCCCTGTAGCATAAAATAATTGTCGACCAAACTGTTGCTTCAGCCAATCAGATTTGGAGTAGGCGAAACCAAGGCCAGCTAGTAGGCGCACGGAAACGTCAGCATTTTCACGCGCTTTGATTGGATAGTCGGAGTGTGTACAAGGCAGAGCTAGCAAACTGCATCTGTAGTGACTCAGCGAGCTGCACCAGCAAATGTATCGAGTGGATTTAATAGCTTTACTGCCAAAGCCATTTTCCAGACGGACTTTTCAAGAAAAGCTGGACATTGTTAAGCAAAGTCGGGCAACTCTGAAGCTAGCAAGCCTGTCACAACCGGGAGAAGGATTTGAACGCCACTTTCAGTCCTAACTACTAGCGGTACCTTCATTTCGGGGGCGCGGTGAAAGCGCTGGATCCACAAACAGAGGAAAGTCATCACGGAGAGTGACACAGATTTAGACTTCCACCTGTCCACTAATGACGTGTTTGGTGGACAAAACAACCTGATCAGTGCGATCGGAGGAGATCAGAAGGGAAGTTATTAAAGCCCCGTTTGTGTCTGTTATGGTGGATGAGACGACAGAGTAACGCAGTGCATCTTGCTCTGGTTCTGCGTTATGTGACGGACACAGGTGTCGAGGAGCGGCGTGTCGGGTTTGAAGATGTTACCAGTGGAAAGCGAGCTGATCACATTGCTGGTCTCATTGTCCGATTTTTGGGTAAAGTTATAGCACAGTTCTGTCTGGCACGGGTAAAGGAGTTCCATGACACCGTTGAGCGGGAGTGAAGCCGATACGAGGAAATCTACGAGGCCCCTGAACGCACCGCGGGCGCTCCGAGCTCACGAAGAGGTGCAGCGCAAAATCCTCGCGCGCACTACCGACAATATTATTTTCCAGACACAGACCAGATTTTAAAATCACAAAAACTGATGTTTGTCTCCCTCCTGGACCACAAGAGGCTTCAGGAATACCAGAACATTTCCCGCATGCAGCCTTTTCCAGCTTATCACAGCCACGGAACACTTTCCATCTGTGAAACACACGGATTCTGCACGACAGAGTGATTGAAATCTTCTTGAGGATAGAAAGAATGGATTTAATGTATAAATAATCTGGATTTTTGGTGAGTAAAATTTTACTATCTCCCTACATAATATTAAAATTTTATCAGGTTATTGTTGATGCTTTTGGTGTGTGTGTGGCAGCTGTACCTGCAGTAGAAGTTTTATTGCCATAAAATAGTTAATGAGGGTTGGATTGATGGGCCTTGTCCACACGTACCCGGGTATCTGCTAAAACGAATATATTTCTCTACGTTTTCGGCTTTATTGTTACTTTTGTAAGTTTTGAGTGATTTCAGTGAGAATTGTGGGTTTGTCCTCCTTTAACTGAGGGGTATGAACACTTTTGT
>NC_050532.1:12866417-12874197 GCF_002922805.2 Oryzias melastigma
CCAGCTGATTGAAGGAAGGAATGAATGATAGACAGAGGCACTGGACAGACCGCCGATGTCCCGCCTCCAGAGTCATATACCTCACTGCTCTGCACATAACAACTGTCATTCATATCATCCTTGCAGGCCGCACGAACAGTAATCTTTCATATGAAGACGCGGGCCGCAAATCATCATCCTGCGGGCCGCAGATGGCCCGCGGGCCGCGAGTTTGAGACCCCTGCATTAAATCATCATTTTTGCGATAAAGCACAAACCAACTCACGCGATAAGTCATTAAAAACACGACGATGAATGAGAACAAGTATTTTTTTATTTGATTCACTAAAAAAGGAGCATTGTGGTGACGTCACAGCTCTGTCTGGAGAGCTCGTGCCGCGCAGAGTCTATTGACAGTCTCAGGTAAGCGTGAGAAACCTGTTCAGAGGTTTTTTTTTAAATAACCATTCCAGCAAGTAAGCTGCTGGACCTTTTTCTGTTTAAAAACACGACCAGATGCATTTAAGTTTCTGTCCCTGCTCTCGCGCTTTTCCTCAAACGAGATTTCAGCATCTTCAGGCTCCAAGCTGCAGAAGTGCAGCTGCAGATGAAGCTGTTCACAGACACACAGAGAGGCGCATCTATTTCGAAAAAAGTCTTTCCAAAGCAGTTTTGCGAAAAATGTCTGTTTCGATACGCCCCAAATGCCACCTACTGTAAGCGCATAAACTTTTTTTTCGAAATTGTTTTGTTTCCATTAGGAGGATTTATTATCGAAATTCCAATTTTCCACTGTCAACTACTGTTCTGACAAGCTCATAACCGCGTCTAAGAGCGCAAGTATGCGGGGACGTGTGGATGGAATTATTTTTAAAACGATCATGTGTGGACGCAACACTTTTTTCTAAAACGGAGGTCAGCAGATATGCGTTTGTAGAAATACCCGGCTACGTGTGGACATGGCCGGAGCACTACTGAAGGCCTAGGTGTGAAATGCACGGCCCGCCACTGGCGTATTTGGACAGGAAACTCGTAAATTTCCTGCGTTTTTTTTACCAAGAAACTTTGAAAACCTGAACAAAAAAGGGTAATCATAGAAAATAACATATCTAAAAAAATAACATTTTATTTTTATTTTGAAAAGTATATTTATCTTATTGAATTTATGCATTTTTTAGCTATATTTTGCTGGTGAGGCCGAGCCTCACCTGCCTCCCCTGACTGCACGTCTCTGTCTTAGTACATATTACTTATTTTTATTATTTCAATCTTAAACAATTGTTTCAGTAAAAATTTATTATTTTTGGAAATTATGAATTTACTTAATATTATTAAGTGTCACTTTGTTGCTACAATTTTATTGAGTAGAGGGGGTTCTAACTTTTTACAGTGTATCAGGAGAAGATTACCTTCAGGGGGTGGGGCAGGGGAGACATGACAACATCTGCCTCAAGGATGGATTAGCTGTGTGTTCAGAGATGCCTTTCTCCAGACCTGGGCTGTAACCAGTAGTAAAACACAGAACAATTGTTTCTAAAAGTAAAAAGGTTATCCTGTAACCTATAGCTTGAGTTAACATTAAAAAAAAAATTAAACAATGTTAAGAATGGATCGCAAAGAAAAAGAAAAGTTTGACCCTGAACATAAAGGGTTATTTCTGGCTTTTCCATGAGACAGACCTTAGTGAGATCTAAAAATTAATCACAAACTTGAGTTTCTAACTCAGGTTTACCTCTTAAATTTTATTTTTTTCTTTCATCTGGTCAATCTAATTTCTTCTTTCCGAAATATCTCTTACCCAATGATCTCTCTGTCCACATACCAAACATCCATCATCATCCTACTCTGATCCTCTGTTGCCACTTCCTCTAAAGTTTCCTCTTCCACAGCCACGCCCTTGGCCACGTCCATGACTTCTACTTCTGTTCATGTTTCGTCCTAAAACACACATCAGTGCTTTTATCCTGTAAAAATGTACCTACACCTTTAGTCCTGTATTTCTTTTGATTCACCACTACTTTTCTGCTTTAATAGCAAAATTCAAAAACCTTTGCAGCGATCCTGCAGTGATCTATGTAATGTATCTTTACCCAATCTGGTCTTATGGCTTGTTTCAGCTGCTGTTTGTTAGGACCATCATCATTATCACCATCTCTGAGTCCACTATTAGCTCTAAACACTTCTTAAAATCTGACTCTAAAATCAGATACTAACCCTCCATCTTTTTCCTCTGTCTCACCTGCCACTGTCTCGTGTGTTTGAACAGGAAATTCATAAATGTGCTACTTTTTTAACAAAGAAACAGAGAACCCACACAGAAAAAAATTATGTGATTTTAATTTTTAATTTTAAAAGTCAACTTATTTTTTTATGCCTTTTTTTAACTCCCTTGACTTCACATCACTGCATGCAGTTTAACAAAAACATAGAAGTAGTTACAAAATCACAAGACAGTTAAGTCATTTGTCTGCTTCAACATGCTTCCAATGTGTGACAGACCAAAGACCATTTTGCCCAGATCTTTTTCTTACAAAAACTTCCAAGCTTAATGCTTGATGTTGGAAATAAAAGTTAGTGAAATGATTAAACTACACTCAATAAATAGGATTTTAAAAATACACAGAAATGATTAATCATTCATGTCATCTTAGTTTTATAAGTGTAGAACAGCTTAGTACATTTATCTCAGTAAAAGGATTAAGATTAAGATATTAAGATATTATACACGGTATTTCCCAAATCGTGGCATGTGTACGCATTTTACTGAGACTGGGCTGGTTTCAAATGATCACTTGAGACTTTTTATCTGGGCAGAAAAGCATTTTGACATGTCTGGAAATTTGTTTCATTTTCAGCCCATATATGGTTGGGTTAAACAAGGGCTGATATATTATAATCTGTAACATCACTGTTAAGCGCAAAGCTTTTGGATATCCAGACCCAAAAAAACCTATAATGACCTCAAAAGAACCCAGACATGAAAAGTTTACTAAAACTAACACATGAGGTAAACAGGTCTGTGCAGCTCTACTTCTGATTTCTTTAGAACTTTGATATGAAATGATCAGTATTCTTATGTATGTAAACAGAATGAAAAGTGCAGGCAAGAGGGCAACATTGATCAGAATCATCATGTCTAACACAGCAAATTCTTCTAATTTTATACATAAAAGTTTTTGAAGTTCAGTGTTACAGAAGATTGCCTCCAGGCTGAAGCTGCAGGGCCTTTGATTAATGATTACTTTTCCTGAAATTGCCACCATGAGTTGAAGAAGAGGCCAGAGCCAAGATAGCATCAGCATAGCAGTCACCCTTCTTTTGCTCATCAGACTTGGATATTGCAGAGGCTTACATATAGACACATACCGGTCAAAGGACATGGCTGTCAGCAGCAAAAATTCGGATGCACCCAAAGAGTAATACACACCATGTTGAAAAAAACATGTATAATACGTTATGGTCTGCCGCTTAGATAAAATGTCAACCAGAAGCTTTGGGTAGACAGCAGCACTAAACATAAGAGAGTTTGTTAACAAAGCTGCAATAAAAATGTACATGGGCTCATGAAGGCTTTTCTTAGCAACAATGATAAAAACAATTGTACAGTTACAGAGAAGTATTAGGATAAATACAGTAAATACAATCAGAAAATACAAAACCCTGTATTTTTCTATTTGTATGAATCCGTCAAGAGTTATCAGTGATACATTGTATTTAAGCTCCATCAGGCTCTTCCCAGGTTATGCATCAAATACAAACCAGTTCTATCAAATATACAATCTAGAAATGAATGTTGTTTTTGTAACCCCTCACCAATCTAGGACTGGACACCAGAAGAGGTCTTCTCTGGAGCACAGAGTGACGGGTTCGGGTTTTTCTAAAGCACATTTATCCTCTGCGGAGTCCATTAGTCATCTTGTCACTTCACCTCAAGGAAACTTGTAAACAAATGAGAAAGTATACATGCAAAAATTGGTTGTAAATATTCATAGGATTGGGCAATGTACTTTTTTGTTGTTTAGAAAAAATATGTTTACTTGGTCTAAAAAACAGGGGAATCTTAATAATAAGAGTAAAAAATGAAAATACTTTTCTGATTAAGAGTTCAAAACTTAATACACGCCAAATGTGGTTTGTGAGTCAGGAGTGGCCTAATTCAATGTTTAGTCAATGGTACAGATGCGATCTGAGGTCTTGTCTTGTCGCATGTTCCTGATGATCCAGTTCATCATCTGGCTCTGAAGAAGCCCGTTGTTATTAGAAACTAGTGTGTTTGAGCAGGGTGAAATTAAAAAAATGAAGGACAAGGTTCCCTTGAGGACTATGATTAGAAAGGCACTGGCCTAGGGTGTGGCCCAAAACAGGTGTAGTGGCCAGTTTGTTTCAACTGACACTAAGAGAAATTAAATTCAGAGAAACTATTGATATTTATTTTAAGGGTCTAAAGCAGGGATAGTCAACCCCAGTCCTGAGGGGATCCTGCATGCTTTCCAACATCCCCCACTCTGGCATGCTCTCGTTAGCTGGACAAACTAGACACTGCAGCCCTCGAGGTCTGGAGTCACCTGTCTCTGATCTGAAGCATAGTCACTCATTAACATTTATGAACACCAGGCTGAGAAATTATGATATCCTTTCAGGAGATTAGGTCTGGGCATTCTTACCCTTTTTAAACTTTGTTATGGTGGCTAGCCTAGCTTCTAAAATAGTGTTATTAGACTCCAAACCTCGAGGGCCGGTGTTCTATAAATCCTTCCTACCCGTGATTCTGTCCTACCTACACTTACTACGTCATCTTTTTCAGTCTTAGCGGACCGCCCCATAAGTCGTTGAAGCTGTCAGTCAGACCCCCGTGAGGCTGCCCTCCCTCCTGGTTAAGCTGTCTGATGCCCCGTGAGGCTGCACTGCTTCTCTGTGAGCCTGTTCAAAGCCCTTGCCCCCCTCTGAGGCTGTGCTTCTCCCCGTAATTCTGTCCCACTCCGCCCATAATTCTGTTCTACCCTGCAGTGTTGCGACCAAACATCAAAACTGTATATTAGTTCATTTACAGTAGGTAGGATTATCTGATGAAAAGGTAGGACATTTGGATAGCCATCAGTTTGTGCTAAGGGTAGGAAAATCTCACGTGGTAGAACAGATTGTTAGAACACCGGCATTCTGATCATTTAGAAACCCTGCCCTATATGCTGCAGATTATCTGGATCAGTGGTTTTAGTAGAACATTTACTGAACTGGCTCTTGAAACCTGGAGTTTGACACGGTCCAAAACAACATTGTCAAGATAACTATTAACTACATCATGCCTCACTGCTCACTGTCCAGTTGAGACCAGTTCTATTTCAGCTCCTTATTTTCTTCTCTTCTCTGCTAATTTGTCACTTTAGCTTTCTTCAAGTTCTTGTTCCTTGTCTCCCAGTGTCTGACCCTTTCTTTGATTATGTGTTAGTGTATGTTGAGACCTCATGGATTTTCGAGACTTTGGATTCTGGACTTAATTGCTTACTTTTTCTGGATTTCTCTTCCATGACCCTTTCCTGGACCACTGACAGACTTGCTGGCCAGTACAATACCAACATTTTTAAGGTTGATCTTCTCCTTGTTACAAGACACGCTTCCCACATCAACACACAAAACACACACACACACACACATTCCCAGGTCATTGAATTAGATTTTTTTGCTGGGAAGTACAGCCAAAACATTTGCTCGCATTGCCTTCTGCATTTTGACTAAAGCTCTGTACAGTGCATGCATTTTCACGGCCTCACCTGTTTGTAAATGAGGCCGCTCATATTTGCTGAAAAGGTAAAATGACTGACTTGAATTGTACAGCAAAACTGAATAGAATACAAGTGATTGACATGTCTTAAATAAGCCAGAGAAATGTTTGTTTTTAAATGGTGTGGTGTTGTATGTACCAGTATCACCTGGCACCAAGTGTTGGTACCCATGCCTAGTTAAAAGGGGATCAGAAGGTGGCAGGTTCGATTCCTGCCTTGCATGTGTCAAAGTGTCCCTGGGCAAGACACTGAACCCCGTATTGCCTCTGGTGGAAGGTTGGCGCCGGAGTTCAGCAGCGGAGCCACCACCAGTGTGTGAATGTGTGAATGGATGAAGGGGTCTGTAACTGTGAAGCGTTTTGGGCCTTTGAGGAAGGTAGAAAAGCTCTATATAAGTATTTACCATTTAAAACTGCGTTTTGTATATATATCATTGAGCTCTGTAACTAAACTCACCAGATCTTGTTGTTGTTTTGCTGCAGAACTTCTGAAAGAGGATTGTTGTGGGGTGCTGCCAAATGGCAGTGGAGGTTTAAATGGAACTCTAAAGTAAGACGCTGAACAACGTATTTGCTTACAATCTACTTTATTTGGTACAGCTTGCTAGTAATGAGTTGGACCCCTTTTGTCTTCAGATGCACATTAATCCTTGGTGGCAGAGATTCAACAAGATACTGGAAACATTCCAGAGAGTTTGGTCCATATTGACATGACAGCATCACAGTTGCTGCAGATTTGTCGGCTGAACATCCATGATGATAATCTCTAGTTCCACCACATCCCAAAGGTTCAATTGGGTTCTGGTGACTGTAGAGGTCATTAGAGCCCAATGAACACACTGTCATGTTAAAAAAACGAGTCTGAGATGATTCCAGCTTTCAAAGTGAGGGGGGTTGTCAGCTTCACCAAACTTTTACACAGGGTGTCTTATTACTTACAAATATGCCTTTGTTGAATGTAAAAACTTTTATATCTTAAAGAAAAATGCAGTTTTCATTTTATTATTTCAAAATTTTCTTAATGTAAAAACAAATGGGTTATTTATTTATATCAAAATAACAATAACATCGATAAAAAGCAGTGGTGTGTTTTTCTGAAGGGTTAAGTGAGGCTTTGTGCCTGATACTGGCTTTTGGTGGATGACGAGGCCTGTACGGCTCTTGTAGTTTAAGCAGTTACAGGCTCCTGGTATGTTAAAGAATAGAAAACAGAATATACTTTATTTTTATTGTACTAGAGGTCAAGGGCTGAATATGTCAGCAGATTTACCAACTGATGGTTGGTATTTTGATGCACATTGATATATATGTTTTTTATTAAACCAGTGAGCCAGTATAACATCAATTTGATAATGTCAATTTTTAACGTCAATTAAATATAGTTAGCCTTGAAAAAAGCTTCTGTCTGGTGCTCCATGAATGGCACACCGGCTTCCTCCTCGCTGTCGGCGGTCACTACACTCACAGTTGACCAGTGTTGGAATGTTGTCCAGTGATTATCACGTTAAGTCTGGAGTGTTGCTCCAATTAGTCCAGGCGTTTCATGAGTTAGACGTCTCACTGTATTACTGCTCGTCCAGGGTAGCCACCTCCCTTCTGCCAGTTGATTCTACTGGTTTTTGACGACGGACATCCTGAGCCAAGACATCAAGGGATATTTTTGAAGACTTCTACTTCACCTATCACTGGGCTTTTTTTTCCTAAAATTTTCTGAAATTCTCTCAGAGAGACATAAATGATAAACTCTTGATTCAATACAATCTTACCCAAACACAGTTGAATGTATTTGCCTGCTTCAGAGTCTTTGTGAGACAGAACAAAAACAGTTTAACTCATTACTATTTTCTTAGAAAATGTTTCAAGTCTACTAT
This sequence comes from Oryzias melastigma, assembly GCF_002922805.2. Classification (NCBI taxonomy): domain Eukaryota; kingdom Metazoa; phylum Chordata; class Actinopteri; order Beloniformes; family Adrianichthyidae; genus Oryzias; species Oryzias melastigma. The sequence goes on from NC_050532.1 coordinate 12,874,047, forward strand.
ATTCAGAAGTTTAAAATGACAGTTACAATACAGAATTTCTCAAAGACACAGCTTTGCTGAAAAACACAATAATTCTTGATTTTTAATGTAGCATAGCTAACAAACTGACAGATTAAACCTGGAAAAGAGAATCTAATTGAGGAAAACTGAT
>NC_050532.1:12874764-12881615 GCF_002922805.2 Oryzias melastigma
TTTGACAGAAAAAATCTGGTTATTATGAATGATGGTTTTAGAAAATTGAATCTATCAATTCTGAGAGCTCAATATATTTATTTAAAATCCTGAAGAATACCTAGATTACAAAGTATCTCATTGATTATGCTGAGGCATATGTACACAGTACAACTACAGTTCACACGCACACAGTTATGTACACAAACCAACACATTTAAAGCATTGTATTCTGTCTTAATGTCAGGAGTCGGCGCTCTGTCTCCCCTTTCTGGTTGTCGACGGGAGCCATCTCCAGAGTACTGACAGCACTACATCTCCCAGCAACCCCGGCACACAGTTGTTGGATGCTGCTCAGCTGTCTGACAATCACCCACCTGCTTCTCAAAAGGGAACCACACCCTAAATCAACTTTTTTTGTCTGTTGACCTCTATAAATGGGGCTTTAAAAGGTCTTTGCCAAATTTTTGACAAATTAAGATAGACTTGTTTAATTGAAAATATAGTCAAATACATTATTTGTGCTGCCCCCTACATGTTGAATTGAGGTATTAAAATTTAATTTTGTGATTGGATCAACCATTTAAGTCCCCCGTCCTGTTCTCCATCTCCACCCCGCTGACTGGATTGTCAAATTTCGGCTGTGGGTGGAGTCAGCCTCCAACGTCCCTGTTTGGTTATTCTTTAAGCAGAACACTCGACGCGAAGTATTGTTTGTTGAGCATTTCTATCTGGACCTGATCTTCTGTTTCTGATCCTGCATTATCTCTGATTTCCTGCTGCCTGCCCTGACCCTCACCTTGACTCTGATTATTCTAGTCTCTTCTATGATGAACCCATGCTCATGATTAGCCTCTGCCTGTCTGACCCTGATTTAGCTCTGTGGACTTTTAGCTGTGCTTAGTTCCTGTCTAAACTAACAAACCTGCAGCAGGTGGAACCAGCTGTCTGCCTGTTTCTGACACATGCATTCTATTTGTGCAAAGGTAAGCTGACACCTGTGCTCGGGTGAGTGTTTCTGTACTGCTGACATGGTTGATGGAAGGTAAAAGGAGGGAGTGTGCCCGGTCAACCCCACACCAAGACCCCCACCGAAGCAGCAGCGGTAGTCAGGACCCCCGAACATAGCAGACAGAGGAGATCTGCCCGCCGGGTAATCACGTCAGCCGTCCAGACTGGAATGCACAAGAGTGAAAGCTCTAGCCCAGTCAATAGAACAGAACCCCACCCACCGCAACAGAGGCGGTGTTAATTTCGTTGCCGAAAAATTTTCGTAATCTTCAACGACATTTTTCACCCAACAAAAACAAAAAAAACTAAACTAAAAGTCCGGCGCATACACGAAAACTTTAACTAAATTGATAGACATTTTTTTGTCAACGAATAAAACCGAAACAAAAATGCTGTTCAAAGACGATATCCAATCATAATGACTGCTGGAGGAAGAGGGCGGGAGCAAATGCAAAGTGAACCAATCAGAACACAGAGTTCTGCAGCCCGCCCGGGAAGACGATATTTCCATGAATTGTGTCTGTGACTAAGGTGAGAAATTTCTACTCCATGTAGAAAAAGAAGAGTACATATAAGGACAGATTTTACTTTTAACATGACCCTCAACAAGACGTTGTGTACGTTGTGTGGAGCGACCATCACAGACAAAAACACAACAAACCTCAGTCGACGTTTGCAGACAAACCAGCCTGAAATCCACGTAAAGGTAAAGATGCAAACACGATTGTTTCTAGTGTATTGGTCTGAATCTGAATTCTACCCCTACCCTTCTAACTGTTGTGGCATTTTAAATAGGATTATCAGACATGGTTGTTAGTAAATAGTTTGCTTTAAATAGTTTGTTTTTCGGCAAGCTAAATGGTGCTTCACAGTGGAGAAGCGCTTTTCTTTCATGTGCTCTTAAGCACAGAGGTTTACATTTAAATCCAAGTGATGCTTTTTTTGTTTTTGCATGACGTTTGTAAAGTTATAAACCGATGTTGTTGCGTGTTTCCGAGCGCTAGCACCTCCGCTGCTTCTTCAGATCCACAAGCAGTCACCGGTTTAATCTCCAACTCCATCACGTCTTACACGACATCAGCGCCCTCTATTGGCTGTGGGCAGTATTACAATAAACCACATATGCTGGTCATAGCAAATAACATGGGTTAGGACAGCTTACTTAGTGAGGGGTTTTTTAATGCATTTTTTTATCTTACAATACAAGTTTTTTATGTTAACACATTTATCACAAATGGGATGGAATTATAATTTATTTTTGAATGTGTTTTAAGCTGTTGAAGCTGAATTTGCAGAAATGACAAGTTTGGAATCAAAGTGAAGTAAAACTTTTTTTTATTTTTTTTTTACAATTTAGTAAAATCTCTGTGTTATTCATACTTAGTAACTTTTATAAAAATGCTTTACTTTTACTGTATATTTTTGTGGACTAAATATCTACTGCAATTTAGTCGACTGAAATTTGACTAAAATTAAGAGAATCAACATGACTAAATTGCGACTAAAACTTAATCTTATTTTAGTTAAAAGACTATGACTTAAACTAAATTAAACTTTTCTGTCAAAATTAACACTGACCAGAGGGGGCCAGCGTGGGGCCCCACCCCCATGTCTGTTAATATATTTAGAAAGTACAGATTTTCACGGCTTTGACTTTTTGCTCCGAGGTTCTCTCTATTGTAGCTGTTGGAGGAGCACTAATGAACAGTAAAAATACAATAGAAGAAGATTCTCCTCCTGCTGATACCTGTGTGAGTGTGCTGCTCCGGTGTGGATTCCACCTGCTAAGCGCACGTTTATAAACCTGCGTAGAGCGTGTTCTTGAACGCACCACACGCGGCCGGTGTGTAAGCACCTTGAACCGGGTTGAACATTCAGTAAGCGCTCAGTGTGTGCCCGCTTTGTGCGTAGAGCTCGCGACCCCACTTAAAAACTTGCATAGCAATGCGCGCTCCATGCATGGAGGCCTAGAACTCTGGTGTGCACGTGTGCATTGACTTTTCATTGAAAGTGTCGGCTTGATTGTGTTGCCGGTGTGTACGCACCTGCAAACTCACAGGTGCGCCTGCGTGGAAAGCGGTCAAATCATTTTTTTTATTTTCTGCATCGATCAAGATGTTGACGAGTTTGAATTGTTTTTTTACAGATTCCCAAAGAATCGTTACATCCATATTAATTGCCCTAAATACACGGATTATTTGCTGTGAGGAGCTTTTGAAACTTTGCCATCAAGACTTCCTCACTTGCAGGCAGAACATTTTTGCTGAATGCCAGCTACTTTTGAGCTCCCTGCCGTAGTGAGCCCCCAGCAAGGGCGGAGTGGGTAATCGGGAGAGTCGGGAGGATTCCCGGTGGGCCACTTCATTCATGGGTCAGTCAGTCGCCGTCATGGAAAAAAAATATTCACAGTAGAACATGAATGAATCTTTTTAGAAATGTTCATCTTTCCCTTTAAGAGACGACACAGTCAGTTTTGGAGCTACGATTTAACATAAACACCCCTTTTAAATTCTGACAGTTGGTTGAGTCCACCAGAGCACGCTTTACCAACATGTCTGGGCCGAATCATTGACGTGAATAACGTTCTATTTAGACGGTCTATGGGCCAGACAGAGAAGCGGCCGCGGGCCAGACGGATGATTAGTCAGTAAGGAAATGTGTAGGAACCAACAGTGGTTATGGGAACGAGCGGTACGGGCGGCTAAATGCCGAAAAAAACATAGTGGCGCGGGTTCAGCGCGAACACGGAGTCACTTTCACCGCTGCTTCTCCGCAGTGGGGAGGGGCGGGGCTCTTCTCCACCTGCTCCACAGGTGAGAACACACGGGAGCAAAAAGGTCCGAGCTGTGTCTGTATTTTTGTAAAGTAGATGCAGACACAGATTGTAAGCGCGGGAACAGCAATAGCCTGTCCAAACACCGCGATAAAACACACCAGATTCTAGCGGAGTCGTGCTCAGCGTCTGACCGTCCAATGAGACGTACACAAGTGGAGCACGTGACTAAGTGTTGATTATCAAAGAAAAGTGCAGGACATTTTGCTAATAGGAGGAGGAATTACAAATGGCAGCACTTTGAAAAACAATGATCCTGGAATATCAACAGGCTGAAAGTTCATAGGTTTCCTCAATTTTTTGTTGTTGTTGCCTCAACAATAACAAATTGTCGGACATAAAATGTAAAATTAATTATTTTTTTTTAATTTTTTAAATTTAATTTTTGTTTTATTTCCACATTTATTGCTGTTTGAAGTGAGGCCATTTGATTTACTCTTCATTTTGGTTCTTAACTAGAGCTTTGTTTATTAGCTTATTTGTTTACTACCTTAAAATGTATGTAATTATGGTAAAGACATGTTAGTATTTATTGATAATTTTATTTTAATGTTAGAAAGGGCATAAAATTGACACATTGTGTTTTAAATTATTCTAAAAAAAGATTTAGAAGAAAACGAAAATATACATTTGTGTTTAAGTTATATATCATAAATTACCATGGTCATATATTGATTATTGCAATGTTTACCATATTGCAATAATGTTGGTATCATAAATTACATTGTATCGTGAGTGACTCTGAGATTCCTGTCAGAGGGGTGAGGGTAAAACCTCGAACTGAATCAATTTTAGGTACATGCTGGGGAGTTTTTAAACCAGCCGCTCCAAAAGACAGCAGAAGCCTCTACTACTAATAAAAAAAATGGTTTAATACAAAGATTAAAAACAATGACATAAAACCAGTTATTTAAAAAAACAATGGATATCAAAAGTTAAAAAGCATTTTAAAAGAATAAAAACTGGAGGTGTCGATTGTCCGTGCAGTGGTCCACCATAGTCCCCTTTTTGCTACTTGTCCCAGCAGTCAGTCTCTTCATTAAGTAGGCTATACAGTCCTGCACTCCGCGCTGCCAGTGAACATGCAATAAAACAAAGCAACAAATATATTTAAAAGAACACACCAAGTCATGCAAAAATAAAAACAATAAATAAAAATTAAGTTTCTAAAACCCAAATAAAAACACTGGCGGTAGAGCTGCAGGCTGTTAAAACTGATCCTGGGTAACCATGGGGCACTTAACTTTGGGAGGGGTGAAGCCCGTTCACTTTCCCACCTGTTGCTAAGTTTTCCCTTCTCCCTTCTCCTTTGGTCTAAAACCAAAGCCCGCTCTCCTGGAAGCAGGGGGGAAACCTTGGCAGTCTTGTCATAAATCTTCTTGTTCGCGTTTGCAGCTTGTAGCAAGAAGTTTGATGCTTTGTTGTAGGCGTAGGTTAACTGCTGATGATGTTTGCTCACCCACTCTGTTGTGTTGGTGGTATTCGTCGAGGTCGCTGCTCCAGTTAGCATGTCCACAGGGGTTCTAAGGTGGCGACCAAACATTAGAAAAGAGGGTGCATATTTAGTTGAGGCATGTACAGTGTTATTGTAAGCTTGGACGAGGCCTGGAAGGTGCCCGGCCCAATTACTTTGTTGTTCAGTCTCCAATGTCCCCAACAAGCTTAACAATGTTTGGTTGAACCGCTCACATGCTCCATTGCCTTGTGGGTGGTATGGTGTCGTACGGGACTTGCGACAACCATAAACCATGCACAGTTCTTTTATCAGTCTCGACTCAAAACAAGGGCCTTGGTCAGAATGCATGACTTCAGGGATGCCAAACGGCTGTATAACATGAGCCCACAAAGCGCGGGCTGTAGCAACTGCTGTTTGGTCAGGGGTAGGAATAGCCCATGCATACTTTGTGAACAAATCAGTCACAACAAGAATGTTTTGGTACCGATCAGTGGGACGGCCCAAGGTCAAAAAGTCCATTGCCACTATGTGCATCGGGGCTCTAGCCGTGAATGGGGCCAGAGGGACCCTGCGATCTGCCTTGGTCTTGTACAGCACACAGCGGGGACAGGTTTCAATGTAACATTGAACAGTCTTTTCCATTTGGGGCCAATAAAAATTTCTTCTCAGTGTAGTGAGCATGCGATCTGACCCTGGATGCCCACTATTTTGATGGCAAAACTCCACCAGGGTTGAAGTTTTATTGCTTGGGACTACTACTTGCCGGAGTGTTTCGCAGGTTAATGTGTCCTTCACTCTCCTGCACAACACTCCCTCTATCATTTCAAGTTTCCTCCACTGGTGAAGAAGTCTCCGTATTGGCTGTGAAAGCGCCTGTCTTTCCGCTGCACCTGGCAACCCACCTTGAGTCAGATAGTCTCGAACCTGACAAACTGTAGGATCCTTCTCTTGCTCAAGTCTCCATAGGGCAGGATTCCACCCCCAACCATCAAAGGGCTCCTTGGTCTCATCTGGAACATCCATGGCATGCACCAGTTGGTCGCCACCACACCCTGGGTCTGTGGAGGAAATTTGGAGTCTGGACAAAACATCAGCATTAGTGTGGTTTTACCAGGGCGGTAGTGGATGGTGTAGTCAAAATTGGCCAACTGGGCGACCCACCTCTGCTCCACAGCCCCTAGCTTTGCTGTCTGTAGGTGTACAAGGGGGTTATTGTCTGTCACAACAATAATCTTTGCACCCCACAAGTAATCTTTAAATTTCTCCACCAGGGCCCATTTCATTGCCAGAAGCTCAAGTTTGAAAGAGCTATAGTTGGCGTCGTTACGTTCTGGGGGGTGCAGGCTTCAACTGGCATATGCAATCACTCGTTCAGCCCCATCTTGTTCTTGGGCCAAGACAGCCCCCAAACCACAGTTGCTGGCATCTGTATACACAGTAAAAGGCTTCGTAGAGTCAGCATAGGCCAGGATTGGAGCTTGTAAGAGGCATTGCTTGAGCTGCTTAAATGCCACGTCGCAATGTTCAGTCCATTGGACTGAGGGTGACTGTCTGCGCCGGCTCCTTGATGAG
>NC_050532.1:12883268-12914799 GCF_002922805.2 Oryzias melastigma
TGGTGTAGTCAAAATTGGCCAACTGGGCGACCCACCTCTGCTCCACAGCCCCTAGCTTTGCTGTCTGTAGGTGTACAAGGGGGTTATTGTCTGTCACAACAATAATCTTTGCACCCCACAAGTAATCTTTAAATTTCTCCACCAGGGCCCATTTCATTGCCAGAAGCTCAAGTTTGAAAGAGCTATAGTTGGCGTCGTTACGTTCTGGGGGGTGCAGGCTTCAACTGGCATATGCAATCACTCGTTCAGCCCCATCTTGTTCTTGGGCCAAGACAGCCCCCAAACCACAGTTGCTGGCATCTGTATACACAGTAAAAGGCTTCGTAAAGTCAGCATAGGCCAGGATTGGAGCTTGTAAGAGGCATTGCTTGAGCTGCTTAAATGCCACGTCGCAGTGTTCAGTCCATTGGACTGAGGGTGACTGTCTGCGCCGGCTCCTTGATGAGCCCCTCAAAAGTTCGTTCAGGGGTTTCGCGATCTTCGAAAAGTCTTTAATAAACCGCCTGTAGTAGCCAACAAAACCAAGAAAAGACCTTAACTGCTTAACTGTAGCAGGAGGGTCCCAACTCTGGACAGCTGCAGTTTTCTCTGGGTCAGGCGAGACTCCATCACCGCTGACTTCATGGCCCAGGAACTTCACTTTCTTGTGGAACAGCATACATTTCTCTGGCCGGAGAAGGAGACCATAACGCCCAATGGCCTCAAACACACGCTCCAAATGGTTCAGGTGAGTTGTAAAGTCTTTAGAATACACAATGACATCATCCAGGTATACGAGGGCAGAGTCAATGAGTTGGTCCCCCAAGCAGCGCTGCATCAGCCTCTGGAAAGTTGCTGGGGCATTACAAAGCCCAAAGGGCATCCTTTCAAACTCAAACAATCCAAAAGGTGTGGTAAAGGCAGTCTTTTCTCTGTCCTTCTCCTCAACCTCCACTTGCCAGTATCCACTGGCTAAGTCTAGAGTGGAGTACCATTCTGCTTGGGTGAGACTGGTCAGGGAATCTTCAATTCGAGGCAAAGGGAAGGCATCTTTATGCGTGACTCGATTCAGTTTTCTGTAATCTACGCAAAACCTCCAGGCTCCACCTTTCTTTTGTACTAGCACTATAGGTGCAGCCCATGGACTACTGCCCTCTCTAATGACACCCTGTTCAAGCATGCTTTGTAAAAGACTGCGAATCTCCTTATAGAGGGTGGGAGGGACAGGTCTGTACCTCTCTTTAATGGGTTCAGCGCTACCTGTTGGAATTCTATGTCTCACCACATTGGTGTGTCCATAGTCGTCATCATGTCTGGCAAAAACATGACACCAATTTTTTAAGTACTTGCCCCAGTTGTTGCTGCTGCTCATCCGTGAGGTCTTCTCCTAAAGGGCAAAGGGGTTGGTTTTCCCCGCCTACCCCCGATAGACTCTCACCAACATCAATGACTGCTACCTCTACAACACCTGGGCTCACCTCACAAAGGGAGACATCTTTACACCCCCTTTTATTTTTTGGGTCGACTGAACAGAGATTGGCTAGCTTCTGAAATCGATTTATGACCACAGGGAGGGATTCAGGTTTCGTACTCGCACAGGTAATCTACCCTGGTCTACCATCACCAAAGTCCGTGCAATCTCAACGCTGCCACTCTCGTTTAATGGTTCCACCATTGCAAAAACTTTCTGCCCACAGGGCCCATAGCATTGCTTCACTGCTTGCCGGTACAGTCACTGGTGACCGGCAAGCTGAGCGAGCTACTCTAGTCAAGGGTTCCCTGGCTGAAACAGCTTGGATACGCTGACAGTCTCCAAAAACATCCTCCGATGCCCTCTTAAGGGGCTGACCTTTCGAAGAGGGCGGCCTGTGCTTCTGGAAGAGATCTTCCCAACACTCAGAAATGATATTCATGCCTAAGATGGCCTTCTTTTCACCCAAATAGCTGTCCTCTACCACCACCACCCCACAATTTGGGACCCAAACACCCCCCACCTGGAAGTCAACTACAATGTAGCCTTTATAAGGAATGCTTAAACCATTTGCGGCTCGAAGCTTAAGCCAAGGCAGGACTCCATCTGAATGCTTCTCCTGAAAGAGGTTTTTGCACAGGCTCTCGCTAAACAGTGTGACCTGTGACCCAGTGTCTAGCAGACATCTAAATTCTACGTCGTCTACTTTAACCATGACATAGGGACAACTCTCTGTAAACCTTGCTGAGGGTGGGGAGCTTGGTGGGTCACTCCAGGGGGGCCCGGTCACCTGACCCACGGTGGCCGGAGGAACTAAAAATCCTGATGGGGGACTCTAGAACGGCAGCTCCGACTAAAGTGCCCAGTTTCTTTACAGGTAGCACAGATGGGGCAGCCCTGTTGGTCCCACTCGTACCTTGGAGCCGCCCTAGCACCTCTAGCTCCACTATCTGACCTCCATCTAGGCTCTGGCCTCCTACGCGTATCTTTGGCTGTTATGTTATCCTGTAACTCAGACAATATGTTTTTAGACATTTCAGTCATCTGCTCTTTCATCTCTTTTAACAGTTCATTTTTCAGTTCTGCCTTCCAGTCTGTCATGATTTGTGTGTGGGGCACCTGCTTTTCTACTGCCAAGCAGGAAGAAGGTGACCACAGTTTGGCTTGTTCCTGCTCCAATGCGAGTGCTTCCATCTTGACTTCGTCAAAGGATAATGCAGGAGTCTTCCTCACGAGGCGCCGTAGCTCCTGGCGAAGGGAACTGTCTCTTAGTCCCATGATGAACTGGTCTCGTAGGATGGCATCACCATCCCCGAGTTCCGCCTCATTCCTCTGTTTTAACATAAGAAAGAGTTCTCTTAACTGTAGAGAAAAAGACTTGAGGGACTCTTGAGGCTGTTGTCTACAATTAAAAAAACGAGTTCTGAGCACAGAAACATGAGTATTTTCACCATACAAAACATGCAAAACATCAAAAATTTTCTTTGGAGTGTCTCTACCTTGCCGCTCTAAAGTCAAAATTTCTCTCTTTGCTTCACCTTCAAGCAAGTTTAACAAAATGTCAGCTTTCTGGGAGTCAGTAAGAGGCTGAAAACTTAGCATGGATTCAACTTGGTGTTTCCAATCCCCAAACTTAACTTGAGCATTTTCTCCGTTAAATTTCTGCACCCATGGGCAACCCATAAAGAAAGGCATCATCAGTGCTGCTGGGCCAGCTGCACCTTCCTGGGCCTGCTGCATAATGAAGCGACTAATGACTTAACCCAGCAGGATCCTGCCAACAACGCCAAAATCTGTCAGAGGGGTGAGGGTAAAACCTCGAACTGAATCAATTTTAGGGACATGATGGGGAGTTTTTAAACCAGCCGCTCCAAAAGACAGCAGAAGCCTCTACTACTAATAAAAAAAATGTTTTAATACAAAGATTAAAAACAATTACATAAAACCAGTTATTTAAAAAAACAATGGATATCAAAAGTTAAAAAGCATTTCAAAAGAATAAAAACTGGAGGTGTCGATTGTCCGTGCAGTGGTCCACCATAGTCCCCTTTTTGCTGCTTGTCCCAGCCGTCAGTCTCTTCATTAAGTAGGCTATACAGTCCTGCACTCCGTGCTGCCAGTGAACATGCAATAAAACAAAGCAACAAATATATTTAAAGGAACACACCAAGTCATGCAAAAATAAAAACAATAAATAAAAATTAAGTTTCTAAAACCCAAATAAAAACACTGGCGGTAGAGCTGCAGGCTGTTAAAACTGATCCTGGGTAACCATGGGGCACTTAACTTTGGGAGGGGTGAAGCCCGTTCACCCCTCTACGTCTCCAAACGGCAGTGCACGAAAAACTTTCTGTAAAGCGTGCATGGGTGAAGTGAAGCAGACATGTCGTATGGATTTCATGTATTTTTTAATCCACCCAAAATCTCTGGTCTGTGAAAGGGACTCTTAAGTGCTGTTTATGTAAAAAGTTTGTGCATGCTCTTTGTCTACACCATAAATGTTTTCCCATTTTACGCCCCACATGCAGCATTTTGTAGCCATAAAGGGAGTTGTGACTAATGCCTAGAGACTATTGTGGTGTAAGGGAATCAAACAATAGTGTCACTTGTACTCCTTGAATTCATGCAACTTCCATGAGTTTTAGAAATAGGTCTACTTCACAATACACTTACTGCACAAATGACAATCATGTATTCTTTTTTTCAACAAAAAAGAATCTGCAAGACACTCTTAAGATACTGTTTGACCCTCCTCAACCAGACAACCCCAAAACCCATGGTACCTGTACGGGTCAACCCAGTAAAGGTGCATGCAACAGTTGCTTTAACTTTACTGGCAACAGGCATGATTTATATTCTGTCATTCGCCTAATTTAAACTTGACATAAATTGGGAAACATTGTCCATTTTAGTCTGTATCACCCATCACAAGGTGTTTGTGGACTGCTGCTGCTTAAGGTTTATAATTAACATGTAGTAAGCTTTAACTGAGATCTCATTTCATAGTGACCGAAATGTTCACTCCAGTAAGAGGGGTTCAGAACAGTTTATTGTTACTTTTTATCATTTCTGAAGTCAATGCAACAGTGAGACATAAATCATTGAGATTTTTTTGACCCACAGGGGTTTATACAAAAAACTAGAAATGCTGTGTGCATGTCCTGAACTCAAAAGTTTGAAAAGTTAATTACATTCATCCTGGGGTACAATGCAAACATTACTATGGCAGAAAATATGCAGGGCTTGTTGCAAAAACAGAGAAAAAGCAGTATTAAAACCTTGAAGGTAAATGTGATTATAGGAGCAGAAAACATTACACTATTCCATTTTTTTATAAAACTGATGCAACTAAAATATATATATGTATTATCATACATGTACAATATGAAGCAGTCTCAGTCAAAAGTCAAAGAAATTACAAAATAAAAAAGTAGGTAAGACTAGGAGGGAAATCGTCGCAGGATAACATCTGTACATTTTGAAAGGATTCTCTCTTAGGTCACATTCTCATGGTAAAAGAGCCTCTTCAAATATTTAGAAATTTCTTTCATCTTCAAACCGTAGATTATTGGATTGAAAAGGGGATGGCATATAATAACTTGCAAGGTCAGAGTCAAACGGACAGAATTTGATAAATCAGATTCCAGTTTAACTATTGTAACATCATAAGTCAGCAAAAAGTATAATTAAACAAAATGAGCAGATGAGGTAAGCAGGTCTGAGCAGCTTTTTTCCTGATCTCTCCACAACGTTGATATGCTAAAATAAATATCCTGGTGTATGTGAAGAGTATGAATAAAACTGGGATCACTGTGAGGTTTATCAAGGAAATCACGCCATACGCAGACAGAGCTGCTGAACTCACACACTGTAGTTTATAAATGGAGTTGTTGCAGAAGATTCCCTTTAAAACAAAATTACAGAGTTTCATATTTCCGCTTAAAGCTACAGGTACTGCAATCTGACAGGCAGGTACAAGCCAGGCAAGGCTCAAAAAAAGTGTCACTGTTGTTTTTCCCATGATTGCTGCATACTGCAGAGGCTTGTTTATGGATATATACCTGTCATAAGCCATTGCTGTCAACAACAGGAATTCAGATCCATTTAAAAAGTAATAAAAGAAACACTGAAGCAAACAGTTTGAATAAGTTGTGATCTGTTTCTCTGATAAAAAGTCAAACAAAAGCTTTGGGTACAGACTTGTGCTGTAAAGAATGGAGTTCCCTAACAAAGCTGCTATAAATATGTACATGGGTTCATGTAAGCTTTTGTGAATCCAAATGAGGCAAATGATGGTTGAATTACTGCAGAGTATTAAAACATAAATTACCAGCAAGAAAAAAAAGTAGAGAAATCTGTATTTTTGCAACTCAATGTGTCCACCTAGGGTTATTACTGTTCCATTGTTCTCATTATCCATCAGAATTATGGCAAAAAGAAGTCAATCTAGCAAAACACGGCAGAGTTGGATTGGTTAAAAAATATCTCCCTTAGTAGATGAAGAGTTTGGTGGAGTATAGTAAGTGAATAGTTCAGTTCCCTCTGTCAAACTGGATCACTGCCCCAAACCTGATGGACAGACAGACCTGTTAGCTGTGGACATTGTGACTAAGGTGGCCTCAAATTATAAGCAAACAGTCCTTGGGGGTTGGACGTTTGCCATGGCAGCATCAATGTTTTTCATCAACAAAGCTGCTGTGTCTGAGCGCTGAGATGTACTGATCCACAGTGCATTACTTCTGCAATCAATGCTCAAAGTTAAGTCAGTCGTGTGTCACTTTTCTGTTCCCCATTCTTAACCATTATTTTATTTTGAAATAGGAAAATAATTAAACAAAAAGTATTGTCTTTTTTTTCTCATTGCCGACGCTAGTGTTTATAAAATGGCTTCTGTCAATGTATGGAGAAACTCAACTGATTAGCCCTTTTCTCTGAGAATTGAAGGATAAGGATTTAACAATTTAGAATAGAATATAAATTAGAGCTGTCAGGCGATTAAAATTTGTAATCGTGATTAATCGCAAATTTACATGTGGCCTATTTTTAAGGAAAAAATGTGTGGTTTGTGGAATTTAGCAGTTCTACATTAATTATGAAAACAAGAATGGCAAAATTAATAGTTTTCATCAGAAATACTTTATTTTGTAACATTGTATTGAGATAAACTTTCTTAACAATAAAAGGCTGTAGCATAAAATGCCTAACAAAAGCCCAAGTGCAAGTGAAGGGCATTTTAAATTCAAAACTTCAATCAACGTTCAGTAAAATAAAATAAAAAACATCAAAAATAACATTTCCATAACACTTTTATGTTCATTTTTTGTCAGGACCAAATCTTTTCCTCCTCTGCTGAACTACAGTAATAAATGAAATAGAGATTTATCATTTCCAATTAACTTTTGTTTTTTAAAACCTTAAAGACTGAGAAAAGCGGGATACACTGTGGATAGTTTGACAGTCTGTTACTGCCGCCGCGTTCTCTGGCTGCAGCTCGATGCAGGGACGTGTCCAGCGGAGCTCAAGCCATGAATATGCCGGCAGACAGAGAGCTATGCTGTACTTGGATCACGCTCAAACCTCCAGAACATTTAAAACGTCCCCCGGTGCGCTTGCTGTTTGGAACATCGGGGGTCCGCAGCTCTCGGGACGCGGCGCGGACGAGAGCCGGTACCACCAGACGTGGTACTGGACGCGAACCGGAGCCGGGTTAGGGCACAGGAGCTCTCCAGCCGGTAAGTTAAAGGGCGGGACGCCCACGAGCGCGGTATGGAAAGGCACGTATGAGAAAGTCCGCGATTAATGCGTCAAAAAAAATTGTCAGCGTCAAGCACATGTCAGATTAATGCGTTTTTAACGCAACAAATCTGACAGCCCTAATATAAATATATGTAAACAATAAATACAAAGTTTTTTTGTCCAGAACAGTCTGGTCCATACATAAACTTCATTACATAAGTGATTTATCTCTTAATTTAAGAATCTCATACATTGTTCCATTTTCGTTGAATATTTGGAATTTTGAATACCTATCAAAACTATGGATCTGTTATGTCACCTTTATCTTGAACTCTTGTGATAATGTATATATTTTAGGAGAGTAGACCAGGAAGAATAGTCTATATATGGGTAACAACTAATTGGGATCTCTAAATTAAAAAAAACAAACAAAAAACAACTAGATGAGCACAGTTCTTTAACACACCACTAGATGCTACTGAGACACATCATCAGTGATAACCCTGAGGTCATAGGGTGTTTCGGATCTTTAATTATCAAACACCCTCGCTCGGCCAGTCAAGCCAGGGGTGATTAGCCCCGGACTCGTGTTCTAGTGGTCCACTACTCCAAGGACACCACCCCCCCTGGATCCAAAGCCATGTTGAGGCTTTCTCCACAGCCACAGTTATGTTTTTGAGGGCTCTTCTGCAAAGCTGACCTTAGACCCCAAGGATTTTTAGGGTGCAGACCCCCCACTTCGACTGGGCTTTCCAGCCATTGCGACGGCATTCAGCCACTAGCTTGGCTCATTTGTTCCTCTTGGGTTTGTTGGCCTTCTCCATTCTTTCTTCTCAGGGGACAGTAAGCTCAACCAGGATTACTTGTTTTGATGCCTCTGATGTTAGCACCATGTCTCGGCATAGTGAAGTGATCGATATACATTCTAGGAACTTGAGTTGTCTTCCCAGAGTCTCAAGTCTCATGTAATGGTGAGAAGCCCCCTGCGGGACTTGGGTGCTGGCAGCTCTGACATAGGTGATAGACTGCTTGGAGGTGTGCTGGTACTTGCATTTGGAAAGTGCTGTTCTGGCTTTGTTTGCCAAAGCCCTGAGGACCTAGTGTCAGTGAAAATATCATTGGTGGGGAGGTAGTGGAGGTGGGCTGCACGGTGGCGCAGTGGTTAGCGCTCTTGCCTCACAGCGAGAAGGCCCCGGTTCGACTCCCGGCTGGGACCTTTCTGTGTGGAGTTTGCATGTTCTCCCCGTGCATGCGTGGGTTTTCACCGGGGACTCCAACTTCCACCCACCATCCAAAAACATGCCTCATAGGTTAATTGATGACTCTAAATTGCCCCTAGGTGTGAATGTGAGAGTGAATGGGTGTGTGATTGAGGCCCTGCGACAGACTGGAGACCTGTCCAGGGTGTACCCCGCCTTCGCCCTTCAGTAGCCGGGTTAGGCTCCGGCACCCCCGCGGCCCTGAAAGGGACAAAGCGGTCAGGAAAATGGATGGAGGGATGGTAGTGGAAGTGAATGATTCAGAGCTTTTGAAGGTGAAAATCCAATGCCTCAGTGGTACTCTCATTTGCAGGAAAAAAAAACATCCCTATTAGAGTTTTTCTTGGTTTCATTTCTTACCGAGTTAGGATCTATGTTAGAACCCCTTTGAGGTGCTTCAAATGTCAATGTTTTGGACACATGGCTGTTGCTTATAGACAGGACCAATGGGCAAAGTGTGAGAGTGATCATGACATTACCAGTTGGGAAATGACAGTTTTAAAATGCTGCAATTGTAGGGTGTGTCACATGGTGTTGTTAAGAAAGTGTGAATACTTTGTTTAGGCCAAGAGGTTCAAGAAGTCAAAGAGCAGTTTAACTTATCATAAGTAGAAGCTGTTAAACGAATTAGAGTGAGTTGTGATTAGGGTTGGGCACCGAAGTTCGGTTCCAAGTAGGAACCGTTATGATTTGGGCGGTTCTACCGAAACCGAAAGATGCGGCTGCAAACAGTGCCGGATTTCGGTTCCAAATTTCATTGAAGTTTCATTTGTCTGTGGACATGTCAATCACTTGTACTCCCTTCTGATTTTTTACGATTCAGCCTATCTATTTACTTTCTTGTGTTCGTGGGCGGGCTCATATAAAACCGCCGAGATGGTCGGCTTCCGCAACGTCAGTGGGCGGGACTTTCGCTGTGAATAGTGGAGTTTCCGCAATTTTTAAACAACGCTGGAGCCCCATCCCAAAATGAAACAATGAATCGTTTCCTCCTTGTTGGGCTGCTAATAGCAGAAAGCTCGGCTCGGCTCCGCCCACCACCACAGCGGGTCGTCATCATCTGCTGCGCTTTGCAGCCGTGTGATTGACATTTATCTTCCGCCTTATTTTATTGAAATAGAATATTGTTTTTGCCCAAAAACAACTGCAAATAAATGCCACATTCCTGATTTAATTTAATAAAATGTCAGGCTAAAATTTCAAGGACGTTTAAGTTTATATAAGACAGAGTTTTATATTATGCTTTATATTACGTGCGCACAGCTGCACTGCAGGAGGGAGTCTGCGCTTGTTTGAAGCCGTTCTGCTTTGGATTTAGGAAGATAAAGGCATTATTTTTTATTACTGAAGTACCGCAATAAGCACCGAAAGGGAACCGAAACCGAAACCAAAGAACCGCGGCAGCACCGGAACCGCATCAGATCCCATCGGTGCCCAACCCTAGTTGTGATCCCAATACTATAGTGAACACACCTGGGCACAGGAACTTGTCTTCTGAGCTTTCAACACCTAGTGGGTCCCAATTAAATGGTGGTCTACACAAAGGTCTTGTTGGCATTCATTGTTCATGTGATGCATAGGTTACTTGGTAAAACACCCAGATCTAATATCACCAAGTTTGCTTACAGATTTTTGGGCTTCAGGAACTTTGTTCCTCAATCTCTTCATGAGTTTATGAGGATAAATTAGGTGAGCCAGTCTGAAAGAGAAGTTGATCCGAAGGACATTTATGATTTAGATGATGTGAAGGAAGTTATTGCTTATGTTCTCAGTTTTGTAATAGAGTGCAATTCGCCTTCTTGCTACTTGACAATAATTCAAATAATGTATTAGAGATTTTTCTCCTAAACCGGATTTCTTATGTGTACAAGAGACATGGTTACATGTTACATATTTTGTCTTTCCAGGATATGATTGTGTAGGACAGGATAGAATGGGTAGGATTGGAGGTGGGTGTGTTACATTCATTAGAAATGGTGTTCAGTTTAAAATCTGCAAGTGGGAGGGAACAATTGAGTGTGTGATTTTAGAGAAGTGGTGTGATGAAGAAAAACTAATTTGGTGAAAAGTTACAATCTGTCATTACTCTTCACAGAACTTGAGAAAATTCTCAGTAAAACAATCGATCTGTGGTGTGGGTGGAGAATTTTAATGTACACAACCTATTGTGGGGTAGTTGCAAAAAATATTTCAATGGTTCAGTAATTGAGGAGTTTATGGACCTATCCAATCTAGTGCTATACTCAACACTACTGTTCCAACTCAAGTAGACAAAAGGTGAAATAAGGAATTGGATCTTGATCTGACCGCCTCTTAGCCAGCATTAGTAGGGATTAGACAGTGGGAAGTGATACGTAGAAACCTGCTAGGAAGCAGTAATGTTCCGGTTCTCAGCCGTTTTGGAAAAACTCTGGTGGTGGATACTGGGGAAAAGTTTCTAAAAGTTTAATTTTTCCCGGACAGACTGAGAGAGTTTTGAGTGGAACAGCTGCGGGCTTGGGACAAGTTAACAGTGAGGGCACAATAGACTAGATGTGGGAATCGTTGGTTTTTATGGTTCTCAGGGAAGCTTCTAAAATGACACTTGTCAAGGGAAATACTAGAAATTGTTTTATTATCCCTTGGTGGAAGGAAAAATGCAATGGTGCAATCAAAAGCAAGATTGATTTTAAGGAAAGTTTTTAAATTTTGTAGAAAAGGTTTTTGGATTTAAAAGAGCCCTACCATGTAAATTCTACTTTTTGAGGTTTTAAATCCATTTTACTGTTCATTCCTTACCATAGAGAACCCCAAAGTGGCACTTTGATCCGTCCATGCATTTAAGAGTAATCCTCTGAAAACCTGCACAGTCTGCAGCAGCCCCTCCCATACCCACGAAAACGAGCGGTTGGAAACGTGCTGATATAAGAACGTTTCAAACAGCTCCCTCCAGGAAGAGTCTGTGCTCTGCAAGCTCCGCCCCCCGGCTTACAAAACACTCAATGGGCTATATGCTCGACCTACTTCCGCATTCAGCCTTTGAATGCTCAGTCACTTCCGGTCGGAGCAGTGGGCTATTGTTTATGTGGAAATAGTATTTGGACTTTAAAATATGTCTTTTGGAGCTAACAAGAGTCACTATAAATGATGTTAGGCGCATTGTTTGTTTTTCTAGTAAAATACCCCAAAATAAAAATGCAAAAATATTTTAAATTGTTTTTGTCGTCTTACAAAGCAAACTTCATGTTTTTAGCGCATGTTTACGTGCAACCAGCTCTAAAACTGATGAACATTCATGTTGGTGACGCGTTATAGGTGCAGTCAAGATGCAGATCGCTGCATTGTTTCATGTATTTTATGTAAATCCAAAGCTAAACGTTGCAGTATTTAATGAAGTCCTGTTAGCTGTCATACAGCTAGAGCGCGGAGCGCTGCTGCAGCTGCAGCTGTGATCGGGAACTATTTGGAGCATAAACACGAACCGGAACCGTAATCCTAACCTTAACCTTTCCTCCGGGTCCATGCAGCCAAGAAAAAAACTTCAGAACTGACTGCAGTATTTACAAAATTACTTGTGAATACCGTTGTCACTTTTCATCTGGGCTAATGCTAGCATGAAGGAAACGTCCGATTATCGCTGTCTTTATCTTTATGACCCGTTAGTTGTGTTTCAGTTACTCCACAGCCTAGTGTTTCTAAATTTGTGTAAATGTAATTTTCAGTGTCAGGTAGAATCAGTCTGAGACTTGATTCCTTTCCTACGTCTCAACAGAGGCGAGGTTAGCGCACGCCGCTATCGCTCCATGAAGAAGGCAGAAGCTCCTCATCATCAGCTGAGAGTACGATCAGTAATCCGAAAGTCACTTTGAAGTTTGTTTACACATAAAAGGTTCTCTTAAACAGACTTTAATGTTCTAACAGAGCTACGTTTCATCCCAAGAGGTCACATGATCATACAATACATGGTAGTGTTTTGTGAGCGTGGGGTGTTTCAGGAAGGCAAACTTTGCCTTTTTGGATGTTATTGTGTATACACATAATCATAAACTATCATACAATGTAAGAAATGACTAATATAAATCAATACCAGGGAAAGTCCACTCATATAGTTAGCCACAGCCAGAAGAGAGTAAGCGTCTCATTCGATACCGGAAATAGGTCACACAGCTCCGTGCAGAGAGTCCATTTATCCCCTTACCAGGGATAATCAGCAAAAAAAAAAAAAAACTTTCATTTTAGAAGAAGAATACCGTATATCTTCCAGTGTTGTACTGTCTTCAATAAATTCCAGCTCAAATAGGTGTTTGTTACTTTTTCCGCGGCGCTACCTTAAGACGCTACCTTAACACCCGGTCCCGCAGAAGCCGCGTGTGTTTGTGTTGTGAAGGAGAGTAGTGATGGCCAGACCTACTAAAGGCAGATATATCATATGTGCATCCATCTTTGAAGAAGTTTGGATTATTTTCGTGGAAGAAATAAAGAGACACGAGTTTTGTCTGGGATGACGTCATGACGCAGACAGCTGCAGCACGGAGCGACAGGCGGAGCTTCAGGAATCGAGTCGTTTTATTTCCAGGTAGGAACAAACTCACGAAATATAACTAATATTTAATACATAATTTGTTTTATAGTGGTCCAAATGTATTATATGATCATATATATGGATATAGTTCACTCTGAAAGGCTTAAGAAAATCATGGTAGGGCCCCTTTAAGAAATGTAGAGCTTTGGCGAGAAAGATAATTAAAACTGAGAAAAAGGTTTGTTGGAGACATGTTGTAGTTCTTCGGGTCCTGATACTCCGGTGGTATTGCTCTGACATCAATTGTATGCAAATTAATGGAAGGGATGGTAACTAACAGGCTGGTCTTTTTCTTTTCTTTTTTTTTTTTTGGAAAGCAGTAGTTTCTTCAAGAACTTTCAAAATGTCTTCAGGAAACGGAAGACTACAATACTCTCAGTAGCAGTGTAGCAGTCTTGGATTAAGATGTTAGGCAAACTATGGTAAATAAAGAAGCGGTGTTAGGTGTATTTCTGGTAAAGAGAGAGCTCATGATCGTCAGGAGGGGTGGTATTAATTTAACTTTATAAAGTTGGTATTTACGGCATAATGTTTTCTTTGCTTAAGGAGTGGTAGATCAATTCAGGTTTGGATGGGGAATGTATTGTCAGATGTAGTAGACATAGGACATAGTACTCCTCAAGGGGAGGTTATTAGTCATGTCCTTTTCGAAATGATGATGAATTATAAATTTACAAGTATTGATAACTCTTTTGGCTAATATCTGTTTTCTGATCATGGTGCCATCTGGAAGCATGGAGGGAATATTAGCCATCTTTTTCTACAAACGCAGAAGGCCTTGGACTCAATTGTTCAGTGGGCTTAGTGGGGTTATACGGTTTCTGGCGAAAAAAAAAAGGAAGTTTATGATTTTTGGTTTAAAAAGGAAGATTCCTCCTTTGACTCTTGACATGTCTGGACATGTGATTGAAAGGGTCAAAGTGTTCTCCAAAATTTAACCTGACTACTGCTGAGCAAAGGCTGGGTACACTCTGGACAGGTCACCTGTTGCAGGTCCTCTCGATCATACACTCATACAACACACAGTCACACCTAGGAACAATTTAGAGTAATCATTCTGTTTGGACTGTGGGAGGAATCCAACTTGCCTGGAGGAAACCCACACATGCATGAGAACATCCAAACTCTACACAGAAAGGTCCCGACTGGACAGGGCCTTACATTATACTGTGAGGCCTCACCTCACAGCCTACACTGTAATTGAACAGGAAACATACAAAATACAGTGACTTTGATTGTAAAAATTATTTTAAAAGATTAGAATCATACACATAAATTGCATTTATAGCACAGAACAGTAGGTATATTTCTTTCATTTATTAGTATGGATGACATCTGCCAGTAAGTATGATGACAGGTGTGCCATTGCTTCACCTGTCGCCCCTTATCGCGCATCCCTGGATTTTTTTGGGAAAAAAAAGCATGCCCATGCCTCAAAGTTAAAAAACAGAAGGAAATCCATTATGCACCAATTAGAAGTGGACAGGGTGACTATTAGGTCAAGCCCAGAAGATTGATGTTAAAAAAATAATGACATTCATCTTCACTTACTCAAAATCTCCAAAAAAACAACAGGAAAAAAACAGGATTGAAGTTCACATTATGTTTAAATGACATTAAAGAGCACATCTTCAGTTAAAAATCAGTTCAGCTTTTTTTTAAAGAAAAGCAAAAAAAAAAAAAAAACTAAATAAAAAAGGAAAGTTACTTCACTATGAATCTCTTTTAGACCAGGTGAGAAATGCCTAAATTTCATCCCAATAACGTTTATCTATTTTGAAAGGATTCTCTCTTAGGTCACATTCTCATGGTAAAAGAGCCTCTTCAAATATTTAGAAATTTCTTTCATCTTCAAGCCGTATATAATCGGATTGAAAAGGGGATGGAATATAATGACCTGTAAGGTCAGAGTCAAACGGACAGAATTTGATAAATCAGATTCCAGTTTAACTATTGTAACATCATATGTAAACAAAAAAGTAAAATTAAACAAAATGAGCAGATGAGGTAAGCAGGTCTGAGCAGCTTTTTTCCTGATCTCTCCACAACGTTGATATGCTAAAATAAATATCCTGGTGTATGTGAAGAGTATGAATAAAACTGGGATCACTGTGAGGTTTATCAAGGAAATCACGCCATACGCAGACAGAGCTGCTGAACTCACACAGTGGAGTTTATAAATGGAGTTGTTGCAGAAGATTCCCTTTAAAACAAAATTACAGAGTTTTGTATTTCCGCTTAAAGCTACAGGTACTGCAATCTGACAGGCAGGTACAAGCCAGGCAAGGCTCAAAAAAAGTGTCACTGTTGTTTTTCCCATGATTGCTGCATACTGCAGAGGCTTGTTTATGGATATATACCTGTCATAAGCCATGGCTGTCAACAACAGGAATTCAGATGCATTTAAAAAGTAATAAAAGAAACACTGAAGCAAACAGTTTGAATAACTTGTGATCTGTTTCTCTGATAAAAAGTCAAACAAAAGCTTTGGGTACAGACTTGTGCTGTAAAGAATGGAGTTCCCTAACAAAGCTGCTATAAATATGTACATGGGTTCATGTAAGCTTTTGTGAATCCAAATGAGGCAAATGATGGTTGAATTACTGCAGAGTATTAAAACATAAATTACCAGCAAGAAAAAAAAGTAGAGAAATCTGTATTTTTGCAACTCAATGTGTCCACCTAGAGTTATTACTGTTCCATTGTTCTCATGATCCATCAGAATTATGGCAAAAAGAAGTCAATCTAGCAAAACACGGCAGAGTTGGATTGGTTAAAAAATATCTCCCTTAGTAGATGAAGAGTCTGGTGGAGTAATCTGTGCCTCAGGTGTTCATGCAAAAAGTAGTGAACAGTTCAGTTCCCTCTGTCAAACTGGATCACTGCCCCAAACCTGATGGACAGACAGACCTGTTAGCTGTGGACATTGTGACTAAGGTGGCCTCAAATTATAAGCAAACAGTCCTTGGGGGTTGGACGTTTGCCATGGCAGCATCAATGTTTTTCATCAACAAAGCTGCTGTGTCTGAGCACTGAGATATACTGTGCATTACTTGTGCAATCAATGCTCAAAGTTAAGTCAGTCGTGTGTCACTATTCTGTTCCCCATTCTTAACCATTCTTTTATTTTTAAATAGGAAAATAATTAAACAAAAAGTATTGTCTTTTTTACTCATTGTCGACGCTAGTGTTTATAAAATGGCTTCTGTCAATGTATGGAGAAACTCAACTGATTAGCCCTTTTCTCTGAGAATTGAAGGATAAGGAATTAACAATTTAGAATAGAATTTAAATATATGTAAACAATAAATACACAAAGTTTTTTTGTCCAGAACAGATAAAAAACAGTATTACATAAGTCATTTATCTCTTTTATTTTAGGAATCTCATTCATTGTTCCATTTTCCATCTTTTGTTTCTTTGAATCATTGGAATTTTGAATTACGGTGAAGAGTATGGAAGTGTTCTGTCACCTTTACTCAGAACCTTGTAATAATCCTTGAGTGATTGTGGTGGAATTTTCCTTCACCTCATATTAAACTGTGTAGATCTATAAGAAACTGTGCCTTTCCTTTGTGAAACACACAAATAGCCCAAACAAACAAACTAAAGACAGGTCTAAATGTGTGAACCTAGCCTTGTCCCAGGGACTCACACGGATGACTCCCACCCTGACAGGGTCTCTCTGATGCTCTTCCTTGGGTGTCATTTTTTATCCTTCTGCAGAAGAAAAAAACAACTCTGATTAAGACAGAATGAATGAAGAGTTTTTTATTTCACCAGAAGATACAAATTTCCACCGCAGCTTTGGTGCCGAAACCTGGGATCTCCTGGGCGTGCGTCGAGATCTGGGGCCAAAGGGATGATCACCTGAATTCAACAAATTCATCCCATCGTCTTCAATCAAATTCTGTAAGACGGGGACCTGGGCAGCTGATCACAATCGACGCCAGAGAGATTCGGACAGTGGGAATCTGGTGAGAAGTATTTCTCACCAATAGTCGTCGGTCAGCTACGTTAGCGTAGAGCTGCTAGTGCTTGGAAATACACAACAACATGGGATTAAACCATCAACAATGACTTCCTGATTTCGCAATGCAGAATGTCAGGTTTAAATTTAAGTTTGACATGCATTCCAGATTCCGCCACTAGACAGTCAAGTGGTTATGGCTGCGGACTCAGATTCAGAGGGTCATGGGTTCGAATCCCGCTCTGGAATAGTCCATCCATCCATCCATCCATTTTCCTAACCGCCTCGTCCCCTTCGGGGTCACAGGGTTGCCGGAGCCTATCCCGGCTGCTGATGGGCAAAGGCGGGGTACACCCTGGACAGGTCGCCAGTCCGTCACAGGGCCAGGAAGAGTCCACATTAAATATTTGTTTTTACTTTAAAATTTTATTTTTACCTCAAAACTGTTCAATGCAGGCGAAATATATATTTTTAACACAGACTAATGCCTTTAAACCAGGGGTATTCAAATCCAGGCCTCGAGGGCCGGTGTCCTACATGTTTTCCAACCAACCTTCCATTGAAGCTCCTTATTGGCTAAACATACCTGATCCTGGAAATTAGCAGCAGATAAGGCAGGATTTCTGGAAAACCTACAGTAGAGAGGCCCAAATCCAGGCCTCGAGGGCCAGCTTCCTGTAGGTTTTCCAGAAATCCTGCCTTATCTGCTCGCCCGCGGGCAACGTGTTGGTGACCCCTGCTCTACATTAACACTGGTACACCTTTCATGCTAATAAAATGTTAAAATTAATTTTATTTTAAGTGAAACATTAAGCATTGCAACTGCATCTCATTTACAATTTGCTTTTAGACCAGTAAACTCATGGTGCTTTTCTTTTAGTAAATTTAGATATACCGTATTTTCCGGACTATAAGTCACGTTTTTTTTTCATTGATTGAATGTCCCTGCGACTTATACTCCAGTGCGACTTATATACGCATTTTTAATGAGATGAGATATGGACCATAAGTCTAGAGTGCCCTCTTGTAGTGATCTATGCAATTACAGTATATTTGTGGAAAAAAAAATATCTGGTAATTTCACAGACAGCCACAAGAGGGCACCTTTAGGCTTACGCTGCGATATCTGATCCTCCTTAACAATTAGCGAGTTAAACAGTAAACGTTAGCTTACAAGGAAAACAGAGAGGACTAAAGATAAATGCCCCCCAAAAGAAAATCATATGCTGCAGACTACAAGCTGCAAGTAGTGAAATTTGCAGCTGAAAACCGGGAGAATGCGCCATGCTACTTTTCTGCAAGTCATCGAATGGATCAACCAAGCATGGGCTTCAGTGACAACCGAGACCATCCTGTCTGGATTCAGAAGGGCTGGAATAATTGGAACTGGAGCGGATTCCGAGACTGAAGACAGCCGTGAAGAAGTGGAACCTTCTTCCTGCTGAGTTATTCAGAAGTGACACCAAGGACGAAGAATTTAACAGATTTGGTGATATGGAGTGAGATTGCGTGCAATTAATTACAGTAAAGGTAGAAAATTGATGAGTTCTTGAGGCTATAGTTAAATAAAACTGTTATGATATATAAATGCTACACCTTTTCGTTATTTTCATGATGCTAATATGTGAATATGTGTTGACACATATTCAGCCTGTTCTCTATTCACTTATGAATGTTATAACTTCCCTTCCAGGATGATGTAATGTCGTTTTTTTCAACCAGTTTGTAAAATAAATTACTTGAAAAAAATGTGACTTATACTCCAGTGCGACTTATGTATGGTTTTTTCTTCTTCATCATGCATTTTTTGGCCCCTGCGACTTATACTCCGGTGCGACTTATAGTCCGAAAAATACGGTACTTGTTCACAAAGAGAACATTCAACATTGTCTAATTAAGTAATGGGGCAGATAATCTAAGTTTTCTTCTTTCTGCTCCTTTTCATATATTAACTGTTTTATGTTTATATAGTATTATTTTGATATGCATTGTTACTAAATGAAATTAAATTAATAATAATAAAAAAACTTTCTCAATAAAACATTTTTCAGTATAAGAAAGAAAAACAGAAGAAAAGGGCCTCAACCAATATGATTCTAAGAGTATGATTGAGGAAATGAAGCGGTTTATATCCAGCATTGCTAAATGTAGCTTATCCAATAATTGAAGAAAAATGAAGAAAAACCAACTCTTTTCAGAAACGTTTAAGTGCGACGAAGCAGCTGTAGCATGCTACGATGCCTTCTGACGCGTTTCACTTGTCAAAGGATGGAAATTAAAGAAAAACTGCAAGTCCACTATAATCGGGATTACATTCCAAGATTCAGACCTCCCAAGGCCATAAATTACCTCTGTGGAGATTTTATCGAGACATTTGAGAATCTGGCCTCTCTTCGGATGCTAAGAGGCCCAAATGAGGCCTTGAGCCCAAAAGGTCTGTGACCTCCCCTAGTCCTATTTCTTGATAAGGAAAACGCTGGACAACTCCTATGAAGGATTTACGGAAACAGAGATTTATCCTAAAAGGTCTTCAAAGAATCCTTTCAGTCCCACTCCCTGAAGGATCGATTGCAGACCTCTTTGGAATATAAGGTTTATGACTTTACACCCCGTGGACCAAAGGAGGACCCAGGAACTCAGCTCAGAACAAGCTGAGATGAACCTTTGAATTTACAATTCTTTTATTCACAAATAAAGATTCTAAACATCTGTTCTTTTATTTGTGGTGTTGCATGTGAATGACTTGACATGAAAATGACTGAACTTTATTGACAGATTTCAACAGGAAGCAGACAAAACTTCCACTATAATCTTTGTTGTTCATGAATATGTGATTTGCATCTGAATATGAGTTTAGACAACATTTAATCATGTATTGATAAACTGCATGTTAAGAGTTAATGATATGGAATACAATTCATGCTTTGATTTAATCCTCTTTATTTGACAATTAAGACACATTAGAATTACATGTAGTTGATCTTTTTCTATGAGAAATCTCTTCATAGTTGACTGTTTATTCATTAAGAGTTTGAATGTTGATTTTTAAACTTTGTTTAAGCTAAACTCATTCTGATTTAAACTTTATGCAAACTTGTTTATCACAAAAGTATTTGATGATTGTTTTGTTTTCACATCACTTAACTTTCACCATGAAATACATTGATGATCCCACACATCTTTGAATGCTCAGAACATTTAAGAGAAATAACTTTTATTTTTCCTAAATATAGTTAAATAGTGATAGAAACATGAAACTGTTAGATACACTGGAGACGTGTGCCTGCAGCCATTCGGTGAAAGCATGGCCTCCTCTGAGGTCAAAAGGTCATGCACACTCTCAGAGCAGTGCAGTTGGAGTTTGGGTTTTGAGCAGAGAACAGCTCTAGGAAGAAGAGGAAACTTCTTCCAATCTTTTTTGGTCTTGTTTTTTATTTCAACTTACCCCACGTAACTAAGTTTGTGCCAAGACCGTTTTTATTTTACTTTATCTTTTTGGTAACTGTCGTGCAATTTTTCTTTTAACTCTTTTGAAGCTCATCACCATTTGTGCTTCTTATTTTTGAAACTGATTGAACGATCCGCTTTGAGACTAAACTTCAGTGAACTTTAAATCCAGTACACTTTTTCGACGACCATCCACTCTTTTGGCTGTGCAAACCCAGATGACCACCAGAACTTCAGCCGCATGCGGTCATAAGCTCCAGAAGAGTCTTCGACCGTTCTCCTACACCCTGCGCCAAAGCGGCTGCTGCTTTCCCCATCTCATCGGCCTCAGGAGAAACACCTTTGTCTGGTGAGCTTTGTCTGAAAGTCCAGTCCAAGTCCAGCTTCGAGCCACCGTGGTGAGGAGACCCTCTCAGCAAAACTGTTGCGGTTTGATGTGGTCATAACAGCCAATTTGATTTATCCAGACTAGTGTCTTGAACAGTTTAACGTAATTGTTTTCTTTAGATTACAATTTTTCTCTTAAACCGTTCTGAGGCATTACTTTGATCATCCACCGACTTTCTCACACATTCATACACACACACACATGCACTGCATTGATTTTCTTTGTTTATTTTGTATATATTTTCATGCTTATCTCTTAATAAATATCAAAAAGGCAGTCGTTGTCCATCTTGTTCTTTCTTTGTGATACGGTCCCTTCAGATGAGAATTTACTTCCTGAAGTGTTGAGATTGATTTTGAAGATTACTCTTTAATCAATTGTAAAGCTAAAATTGATAAACTTTCATCATTGAGTAATTTTTCCTTCCTTACGGAAGGTGGTGCCCCTTTACGAGACAAAGTCAAATTCTTCATTGAACTTGACCCCTGCTTTCACGCTACACAGCAAGACCAGGTAAAGGAGAGTTCTTGAATGTGGTTAAGATGTTTTATTTACATGACAGTCTGAACTGCAGGACACCATACACAAAAGTAAACATGGATTTCAGTTCTCATCACAACAATGGCCTTTGTCCGATCGTTGTACACATCACTGATGCATCAGGTCACCGAACTAGAATCTTTTGCAGTGAAGTTGAGCAGAACTTTCACTTGCTTCGCTGACAGCATTCTGACTGAAGCTTCGTGTGTGACGCACTGCTTCATTTCATCATTTCTTATCTAAGCCATCTTTGAAGAGGACAGAAGAGCTACAACAGAGCAGCTGTTCTCATAGAAAGCCAAGAAAACAGGTTTAAAATGTGCAGGCTGGTAAGCTGAAAACAAATCTATTTGTGTTAGTCAAACACTAAAACTAAACTGGCCTTTACATTTGTTTCTGGTATGATAAAAGGGAGTTAAATATTATTGCCATCTTGTATTACACCATGACTGTGTGCACATGTATCCTTATGTTATATTTTCATATATATATATATATATATATATCCGCTTTGATAATTTTACCGCTTTTAAATTATATATATATATATATATATATATATATATATATATATATATTTCAAGTAATACTTTTTCTCTTTTGCTTTTTGCCATTTTGATAAATTGCTGTTGCAAATGATTCTTGTTCCTTATATTCCTTAACTATATTTAAACTACAACATTTATGATATTCTGATACCAATAGTAAAATTCAAGAGCGCAAAGAGTTACCCCAACGTTATTTTTGAGTTAATTATAGTAACTCAATATCGGTGGAGAAAACAAGAACAAAAAACTTTATCATAAAATTACGACCTAACTTCTTAGTTTTTTTCCAGCAACCCAGATTTTGACATATTTATAAATGGCTTTCATTTTCAGGCCATATATAACTGGATTCAAAAGCGGATGGCACATTATTATTTGTATTGTCAGTATAAAATTGATCATATCCGGTAAACCATATGCCACTCTGACAACAATAACATGATAAATCGTAAGTAGAGAAAAGTTAATTAAAACCAGCAAATGAGGCAAACAGGTTTGTGCAGCTTTTTTCTTGATTTTTCCACAACTCTTGCAAGAAACTATGAGTATCTTTGTGTATGAAAAAAGTACAAAAAACAGAGGGCAGATCCAAATATTTGTTACAGTTGTCAGACCATAGATAAAAAGCATTTTTGGAATGAAGCAGTACAAAGCAGTAAAAGCGTTGTTGCAAAAAACTGCTTTCACTGTTAATCTGCAGAGTTTTGAGTTCACATTTACAGCAGCATGTACAGCTAAATGACAGGCAGGCAGCAGCCATGCCAAAGCCATTAAAGTACTTACAGTTGCTTGCCTCATAATTCTTGGATAACTCAGGGGCTTACATATGGCCACATACCTGTCAAAAGCCATGAACGCCAGCAGTAAAAACTCTGATAAGCTCAAAGAGTAAAATATATATATCTGCAAAAGACAAAGTTGATAAGATATGATCTGTTTTTCTGATAAGAAGTCAATCAAAAGCTTTGGGTAGATATTAGTGCTGAAAAGAACAGAGTTGACTAACAAAGCTGCAATTAAAAAGTACATGGGTTTGTAGAGTTCCTTATGCAAAATAATAATACACACAATTGATAAATTGCTACAAATAATGAAAACATATGCAGTTAAAAGAATTATGAAGTAAAGCCATCTATATTGATGTATTTCCACAAAACCATCAAGAGTTATGTATGTCGTATTCGAAACAGTATTCATATTAAAATGAAGAAAAAACATTTAAAGCTTAACAAGAGTTTCCCATCTCTTCTGCCTTGCTGAAAGTAACTGTCCTAAACCCTTAAGGCTGTTTGTCAAAGCAGTTTAACATGTTCACTCGTCTCACACTCAGGTTTTTATTGCTATCTGCGTTGCACGTCAACAGTAGTTCTGCCCAATCCTGGTTGTCCAAGCAAATTGATGTCAGAGGGAGAGAGAGTCTAAAACAGAGCAAGAACATCTCGCTTTTGTTTGGGCTCCAGAGACGTAAAGATGTTCCCCAGAATAGGGTCAGTTCACTTGAGTTTATTTGGTTCTTTAGATCTCAGAAATCCAGAACTAGGATTATTTCATCAAGCCCTCTACCTTTAGGAGTCTGAGAAAAACAAAAAGGAAAGTGTGATTTTGTAGCTCATGCTTGGTTAGGAGTTCCTGTGCAACTCTTGCTTGTGCCACTCTGCACTCAAAAAGGAACACAAAAGGATCTCCAAGTCACAGATTCATGCCAACAGGAAGACTCAGACATATTGAATTGTTTAGTTATTAATTCATAGTAAAGAGTCATGCTTTTTTCTTTTAAGTAATACATTTGAAGTTACTGGATTTTGGAATGAATAAAATAAGCTGTGTCTGGGAGGTACACCTAAACACTTCCAGAAGGCATTTTACACAGCAGTATTTTGAGGAAAGTAAATGTATTATTCAAAGCAAAAAAGAATATTAGATGACGAGAAGAAAACATGATATGCAATATAACAAGGAGATAAAGAAAAACTTCCATACATAAAATGGGGGGCAGAAGAGTCTCGTCCTCTTAAGACCCGACCGAACATTTTAGCTAACTCTCTACATACAAAGTCACAGGACTCCAGTTAACCCTTTAACACCTGAGGCGTCGCCGCTGATGATCAAACACAGAATCTTTAACATGCTGTAACTTTTCAACAGTTCACACAATCAACGTAATTCCAGCAGAGGGGCTTTTCTCCGTTAGGAGGGGGTAGGGGAAGCCGTGGCGGATGGGGAAGTTTTGTGATCGTCGTTTTACGGGTGCAGTTCCACTTACTTTTGTTTTTATTTTATGGCTCCAGAAAAACATCACAGCTCAAACTCACCCTAAACAGAGCCTCTGCAATTTGCGTGCTGTTTTATGTTTCTGGTGACAAACAGCATGGTAAGTCAGCAGTCCTCAGGGCTCGCACTTCTTTTAAGCTATTATCCTTTTTAATTATATTAATTTAATGTCTTCCACAGCCATGGACTTTCTGGTGCTCCCGCTGTTATTGGATCAGCTGCTGCTTTATTTATATTGATTGTCAGGACGACTTGCTGCTCGCCTTGTCTCCATCGCGTCGTGCATAACGAGGGTTCTGCTGGGGTGGCTAGCCGCTGCTGTCGTCTGACGAAGGTCCACAATGGACCACCAGGGCACTCCCGGACCCAGTCCCCCACAGGAAAAGGACCGAGGAGCACGAGCTGTTTTTACTCCCAGACTTTTAACCCAATCCTTTTAGCCCACTGTTTTTACAGTCCTTTTAATCATTGGATGGGCACTGTTTGTTTTTAAGGAGCTGGAGTGGAGCTGCACGAGCCATTCAGCTCAACTCCCACTTCTGCCCAAAAGTGGGTCATCTCCTTTTACGTTTTGTTGGTGCATGTGTGTGAATTTTAATTCTTTGTTTTCCCCTTCCCCTTAGTGCTGAGGACCCAGTGTTGTGCCCGGGTGGAGGTTTACCCCCCCCCCGATTGGAGTGGCGTGTCTTGGTGGAGGGATTCACTTGTGAGTATGCAATATCACGTGACTGGGGTGAATTATACATCCCTATTTTAGTCTGTGTGTGATTGTGTTTTTAGAACTTTTGCGATAAAGATTTTATTCTTTAACTCTAAGCCACGCCTCCTGCCTTTGTGTGCAATCAACCTATCGGATGGTCCTCGTACCTTTCCACTTACCCCATGATGTTGCACGACCGTAGACTCTGAGAACCAGCCATTTGTCGCCTCCTCTTTCTTCTCTGGCTCAATAGAGTTCACCAGAACACGGCATCCCCACAAACCGGCCACTGCAGGTGTGTGACAAGAGTGTTGCCTGTGGGTCTCTGGAATCTGTGTTCAGACTTGTAATGACGAGTAGTGCTGTTTGAGGGTTACATGCTGGCCCCAGCATTACAAATGTCCATTACACTACTGTCTTTGCAATTAGGGTGTCTGTGTTTATTTTCCTCTTTTCGGAGCAGATCGCTTTTCTCTTCTGCCCCTTGATGCCAATCAGGTGGTGAAACTTCTTTTCTCTTATTTCAGTTTGAATAATAAGCAGTTCAAATTTGAATTCTTCCCCCACCCCTCCAGCTTCTCCCTACCCTTCCAATTGTAGAGGCATTCAGAGGGCTATATAGGGTTGTCCGAAATAGTATTTTGAAGGGGACACCTCTACTTATAAAAGCTCCTTATCCCCTTAGTTTTTTTTTTTACATTTTTTTTCTTCAAATTTTTAATTCATTATTTCAGGTTTCAAATTTTATTTATTTATTTTTTTTTGTTAAAATATCTATTTTTTGGCAGCTGGATGGCTCATTGGGCTAGGTGAAGGGCTGACACGCAGTAGCCCTGGGTTCGATTCCCGGAGTGTACATTGATCCCCATCCAGATTGGGTCCTTAGGCAAGACCCTTGACGCTGCTGCTTAACTGGGTCCCTGTGCCCTTCAAGTACAGGGTTGTGTCAGGAAGGGGGTCCTGGTCAAATCTCTGCCAAATCACTGATGTGAAACAGTGGGTGCTGTGGCGACTCCGAAAGGGATAAGCCAAAAGGTGAAGAAGAATATCTATTCAAGTTTTCAATCTGTTTTTCGTTCACTTTAAGCTGATCCTGATTTGACCCCATAGTTATGAGTTCAAATCCCGACCGAGTCATAGACCCTAAAAATGGATCCAGTACCTCCCTCCTTGACACTCAGCATTAAGAGGTTGGAATTCGGGTTAAACCACCAAAGGTTCCCAATTGCGGCTGTGTCTGCAGCTCAACGCTCCCTCAGGGGATGGGTCAAATGTGGAGAACAAATTTCACACATGTAGTCATGTGACAAATAATGGAACTTTAACATTTTATAGAGACAACTTTGGAGAAGACAGGCGTCTTCATGTAGTGAATAGGAAGCATATGCTCACAAATCTGTATATGTTGTTTGCCTCCAATCAGCCTCTACAGCACAAACACACCATCACCAGGACACTGCACCACAGGGCCCAAGAGGCGTCCTCAAGGGATGAGGGAGGAAAGAAAAACAAGCCTTCAGGAACTGTGAGTTTTCCAGCAGAGTTTTCTCCAAATTTGAAACAAGAAAACAAGAACAAAAGAACAGCCAAAAAAGAGCAACGTCATCATTCTTTACCTTTTTCCGGACTGTCGGACAAACTTAAAAGGATTTTCAAAACAACACAACGCCCCACTCCACTTTAGTAAAAGGAGTTTTAAGTGGCACTTTTCATTGCCATTCAGGCTGAAATAGGTCAGCTGGCATGAAAATCTCAGCTTTTCTCTTTTCAGCAAGGAAAACTTCAAAAAAACTTCAAAATTCTATATAAACATAACTATGTTCCTACTCGTGTGTAAAGTGCATAAAACTCTGTTACCATGGACACACGTCTCTCACTCATATTTGTTTCCAAGATTTCCCTTTTTTTTGGTAAAACTTTAGCTGAGGTGCTGCGAAACATTCAATATAATGTTGACAAACATAGTTACTACATTTGTTAAGCTTGTAAGCAGTTTATTAATATGAACTGTAGACAATGGCCTCGCTTTAGATGCGACTGAATCTTACTAAGTGAGTTAATAAAGCTTATTCAGCTTGTTAAATTAATAAATATCTCACTAACACTCTATGAACACATTAATAATGTTTGTTAATGTGTTAATAAAGCTTGTAAAGGAATCTCAATTTTAAAGTGTTACCTTTTCTATTCCAGTCCAATGAGATCAGGGACTCAGACCTAAACAAGTGTCATTCAGACTAATCACTGCAAGTACAACTGTGAGGGAAATGACTAAACATCCATTTTTTTATTTCTAGCTGTGAAAACACTTTCACAATTTGTATATTTTCATTGGGGAATTTCTCAAAGAATACAAACTCGGATGACATGGGTTTTCCATTCGAAATAAAATGCTTTTTTAAATTCTAAATTAGACCAATTCCTGCTTAGTTAGTGGGATATTTCACCCAAAAAAAGTAATTAGAAAGTTTGAATTCTCAGTCACATGTTTTGTAATAAGATTACATTTTTGAAAGCAGGTGCATGGTTTGATACAGATATCACTTATGCTGATGAAGGTTCTTATTACTCCAGGTGACATCTTGCAGTTGAGTCATAGCAACTGGTCTTAAAGTCTTCTTCTTTGAAACGTTTCACCACTTATCCTAGTGGCTTCATCAGTCTGAGTGATGCTGGGTTCAGTCCACATTTGGATCCTGGGTTCAGTCCATATTTGGATCCTTCAGGACCAACACATTCTCACACCCAAGTCATCACATGATGAAGTTTGGTTAAGGACTCATCCGCATCAAAAATGCATATTTTGGGTGTCCCCAACTCAAAATATCTTGACATGCTGGTTGTTTGTAAAACACTCAGGACGCGTCCAGTACTGGTACCCTAACCCAGTACCGGAGGCAGAACCAGACGCAAACCGGTTTCGGGTTAGGGTACCGGTGCGCTCAAGTCCTGGTACTTTACCTGTTCCAGTTCACGGCGCGGAAGTTTGGGACCCATGATTTATTGGGAATAGTCAGTACGCCAAAAAATTGAGAGTTGGGGATACTCAAAACTTCCATTTTTGACATGAAGGGGTTCTTAGCCAAATGATAATATGTGACGAGTTGGAAGTGAGAATGTGTTGGAAGCCTTCACAGAGCATTTGTGCAGTAAAATTAAATTTACTAGAGAGGAGACCAGCAATAACTAGCCGGCATTCCTGGACTGTGCAGTCATTAGAAGCGAAGAAGGCAGCCTGCAAACAGAAACCTACAGGAAACCCTCACACACAGATCATGACCTTTTGTTTGATTCACATCACCTAGTCTAACACAAACTGGGAGAGAACCATACAGGAAACAGCAAATCTCCACCTCAACATAAGCTAACCCTTTAACGCCCTAAACACCGGAGCTTCAGTGTTTATGTTCTTTGATTTTCAATTGTTAACTCGTTAACGTGGCTCAATGAGCCACTTTTCTCCTTCACAATCGACTGGAATTATCGTGTTAGGGGTTGAAAAGTTACAGTACGTTAAAGATTTTGTGTTTAAGCGTCACGCACAGCGCCTCAGGTGTTAAAAGGTTAAAGAAAGGAAGAGGTAGATCTCAAGTGGGCTCTGAAAACCAGAGGATAACCAAATAGGCTTTCAACAAGGCAACATCTAATAAAGGCTCTCAGGACAACATCATTGTCCTTACGTATGTCCCCAGTGGCTTGGAGAAACTGAAGAGAATTTTTGAAACACCAAAGACAAACTTGTTTCAAGCCTAGCAATACACTGAAGCAAAAGCTGGGCACATCACAGAAAATAAATAAATGAATCATCACAAAAGAAACAACCCCCCAGATTGATTTTCGGTTTATTGTCATTTAAAAAAAGACAAAGGACATTTATTTGAGGACAACAATGTACAAATTATTCACAAACAAGACAGATGGATTAAAAGGAGGGGTCAGAGAGGTAAAGCATGTGTCATAAGTCGCACTCGAGTATAAGTCGCAAGAGCAAAAAAATGTCTAATCAAGAAAATCATAAGTAAGTCTCTTTAGAGTACAAGTTGCATTTTTAGGAGAAAAGTCCAACGTTTCAGAACAAATCCATCAAGTCCAGCGTAGCTAAAACAAAAATAGATAAAGAAAGAAATACAAGGATACTATTGTTTTTATCTGTATAAGAAAAATATCACAGTTTAAGAGGAAAACAATCAGATTCTCTTCCATGTTTGTTTTGGTCGACACTACTTCTGCTACTGTCAGTAGCAAACACTTCGGATGCAGCGCCCTCTGGTGGTTGTTAGAGAAAACAACTGCTAAAAGACAACCGGCGTTTACTGGGAAAATAACAAATATATGAGCCTTTTGATGTCTAAAAAAGAAAACACAAATAAGTCGCTCCTGGGTATAAGTCGCACCCCTGGCTAAACTATAAAAAATAACTGCGACTTATACTCTGGAAAATAACGTACATATTAACAACTCTTCCCTCAACAGAGATACAGTGTGTCTCCAATTTACCATGTTGAACTTACATTTGTTCCAAAAAAATACCAAAACTTCAGCACGACCACACCCAACGACCCTATGATGGGGTAGGGGGGATACAGTATGTTAATAGGCTGTTTTATTCTGGTTTCTGTTCTTTAAAATGAGTCATGCGTATTCAGGCACAAGTCTGCCCCACGAGGAGGATCCAAATGTGGACTGGACCCCACACTCAGACGGATGAAGACACTCGGATGAGCAGTGAAACATTTCAAAGAACATTTCATATCCAGTTGCTGTGACTCAACAGCAAGACAGATATCCTGTTATTTATATGATAAATATGAAGTGTTTTTTCTTAGGACTTTCACATTACATTTATTATTTCATGTGACTTCTATTGTATCAGAAAAAAAGGAAGGAATTAGTATAGAATGTACTTTGAACTTTTTTTTTTTGCCTATTAAAACATGAAAGAGACAGGACAGAAGCTATTAGCATCACTGTTTACAAATATAAAACATGTAGGAAACACGTGGACAATAATAGAAATGCAAAATGTACAAACAACACAATGATTCTAAATCAGAGGTCTGCAACCTTTAATGCTAAAAGAGAAATATGATCCATTTTTTATGGAATAACGAGAGCCGCAAAGTCTAACCTCAAAGTTAGAAAAATACATTTTATTTATGATTTTGTGGCCATTAGCC
This sequence comes from Oryzias melastigma, assembly GCF_002922805.2. Lineage (NCBI taxonomy): Eukaryota > Metazoa > Chordata > Actinopteri > Beloniformes > Adrianichthyidae > Oryzias > Oryzias melastigma. The sequence goes on from NC_050532.1 coordinate 12,913,316, forward strand.
ATTCATTTATAAAATATAGCTTTAAAATAATTATTGAGTTTTTCTTTATGATATGTTTTTTTTACTTTTGAAGGCAGCTCATACAAGATCATTTCAAAATAAAATGCATCCTGTGCTTGATAAGATCTGCAGTAGATTTACCTAAACTAAAAATGCAAAAATATCTTTTGTATCATTGTGACTTTGCTGTTCCTTCATCTTTTTTCTCCTTTTACTATTGAATTTAAACAAAACAACTTTGCTGTAAAATGTTTTTTAATTAAATGCAATAAGATGATGTCATTCTAATAAAAATCTGCTCTGATAGCAGATTAAACCTTTTACCATAATTTTGCTTAGCGTTGTTAAATAAGAAAAGGTAATTAATTAAAGTAAATTCTACAAAACCATTATTTATTCAAATTGTTTGCATTTTTCTTATATGCCAAACAGCCACAGTGGAGTGGGAAAAGAGCAGCATCTTGTTCCAGAGCCTCAGGTTGCAGACCTCTGTTCTAAATGATGAAAGAGCTGACACATCAAGAAATATTCTTCACTTAAAGAAAGGAGTAAGTGCTGAACAACAGAAAACATATTTAAATATGAATGTAATTTCAATTTTCAGACGTTTCAGCAAACATTGCCACAAAGAAAAGCACAACAGAATTACTGCCAATCAGATTAGTTTTGATGCACATCCTAATGTGAGCAAAACGTCTCAATGATCTCTGAATAGCTGTTAATCAAACGTCTATTTTAAAGCACAAAGTGATTTTGCCTTGCAAAAAAAGTCTCTTCAAAAGTTCAGAGATCTTTTTCACCTTCACCCCATAGATGATTGGATTAAAGAGAGGGTGGTACAGTACAACTTGCAGAGTCATAATAAAACGTGCAGTTTTGTGCAAATCAACCTGCAGCCGAGCAATCACAATGTCATAAGAACACAAACAGGAGAAACTGATCAGGACCAGCAGGTGAGGCGAGCACGTCTGCGCAGCTTTTCTTCTGACGTTCATGCTGCTTCGATACGACACCAAAAGTATTTTTGTGTAGGTAAAGATTATAAAAATCATAGGAATGAATATAGTAGTAAGGATAATAAACACACCGTAAACAACATACGTTGTTGCTGAGTTCATGCAGTAAAGTTTAGAAATTCCATTATTGCAGAAAATTCCTTTTAAAGAAAAGTGACACATTTCTAAGTTGCTTATCATAAAAAGTGACGGAATGAGCTGACAAGCAGGCAAAAGCCAAGATAGAACCAGCAAAATAGAGACGGTGGATCTGTTCATAATGCTTGCATATTGGAGAGGCTTACATATTGACACATACCTGTCATAAGCCATTGCAGACAACAATAAGAACTCCGCACCACACAAGGTGTAATAAATAAAGCTCTGCAAGTGGCATAAAGAAAGAGAAATGATCTGTTGGTCAGACAAGAAGTCAATTAGAAGTTTGGGGTAAATATTTGTGCTGAAAAGAAGAGAATTCAGCAGCAG
>NC_050532.1:12914964-12918599 GCF_002922805.2 Oryzias melastigma
CAAGGTGTAATAAATAAAGCTCTGCAAGTGGCATAAAGAAAGAGAAATGATCTGTTGGTCAGACAAGAAGTCGATTAGAAGTTTGGGGTAAATATTTGTGCTGAAAAGAAGAGAATTCAGCAGCAGAGCAGCAATGAAAATGTACATGGGCTCATGAAGACTTTTGTGAATGCAAATGAGACAGAAAATGGTCAAATTACCAAAAATAATTGAAACATATACGGTAAACATGATGACAAAATACAGTAATCTGTAACTTTGTAAATCCACAAAACCAGTAAAAGTTATGTATGTTATGTTTAAGTCCTCCATCATTAAAATGGGAGAATTTCTTAAACTCACAACAAGGACTGTGGTTCTCTGAGTATCAGCAGGTGAAGGGGATTTATCTGACCCGTTCTTTCTCTGTGGATCTCATTAGCTTGTTGATGAAAAAGATCATAGATTAATTATGTCCTGGAGACTTTGAACCTCTACTATTGTGTTGTTTTACATCTTCAGAGTACGGTAAAAGGATTGTAATTACCCCCACACCAAAAATAAATAAATCACAACAGAAGAAAAACATGCTATGAACAGCTAAATTTTTGTTTTTTTCACTTTATTATTTTTCAGCTAAAGACCAAAAACTTGCAAATCAATGTTTTGCTGATTTTTATATTTGAATCCTCCTTGCTTTTATGTCATGTTTGGCCTGTGAGGAATTGTGGAATTCATGTGTCACAAGGATTAGCATTTCTGGGAGGTTTAAAGAGTTCTAGGCAAAGCCAGAGAATAACACCTGAGTTCTTCAACTCATTTTGACCGGACAGCAGTTCTTAAAGTGAAATCTGGATCAACTAGGTAAATCAACCAGGTTAAATACCATGAAAGTGTTGGAGAGAGGAAATACACAGTAAGTACATGTGGAATGAAATTATCTTTGAAGTGTCACTGCAATCATCTTTGGATCTATTGCAAAATCATTTCAAGCTGTCTTTTGACTACGATTATTCTGTTTTAGGCCAAAATAATAATAATTGAAAAAAAAAAAATTATGGGGACATGGTTTCTGCAGAGCGGCAGGAGTTCATTAGAAATTCGCCTCTGAATGTTGGCGCGGAGTTAGCCTGCACTCATTTCCCATCATCTATCTGCTTTTTTTTAACCCCTCAAATCTCCAGCCTAACATTACCAGTGCAACAAAAATGGCGAGCAACATCAGAGCTACCCAGCCGTACAGTTTAGATCCAGATTCAAGGTCAGACGAGGAAAACAAAAATGTTCATGGATCTATTTGTCTGAATGAAGCAGAGCAGGGACCTTGTGGCCTGCTTCCTCTACGTCGCAACAACCTTTTTCAAAATGCATTATTTTGTCTGCTCCTGATTCACCACAGTTTGAATAAATAAGCACTCATAAACTGAGCTTTACTCTTAAATGTCTTTATTTATGTCTTCCACAATTTTGTGATTTTATTTTTCCAACATGCCAATAATGAAAAACAAATGCTTCAAGTACCTGTTAAAAACACCAAAAACACATTACTGAAGCGACTCTTAAGTGATGTTGATTGTTCATTGCTGTTTGAACAATTAACTTGGAATTATTCACTGATTTCTATACGGACAGAATTTAAAATCTGTTGCCACATTTTTAAAGATTTTTCTTTTAGATTTTTTTGTTTTGACCCAGTAAGTAAGACTCACTGTACATAGTGCAATGAGTCAGGCCCCTGCTCCCTCCACCGACCACCAGAGGGAGCCATCACCACGGTTTTGACTCTCACCTGGTCTCCTGTCTTCACACTTCATCTCCCATCAGCCACTGCTCCTTAAGCCCAGACCTTCCATCAGCTGCTCTCCATTTAGCAATCACCTCTACTGTATTTAACCTGCTTTGAGCTCTGCTCAGTGTGAAGTCTTGTTTGTGCTGTTTGGTAGTTATGCTGAATAGGTTTCTCTTGACAGCCTCTCATGTCTGGTGGTCAGAGTTGACTCTTGCCTCTTCCTGTCCTTGTTGATAATTCAACACTATTGCACATGGATCCAAAAGCCTTAGCCTCCCTGTTACACTCAATAAGACTATTAAATGAGGTGTCTTTAGAGATGGAGAAACCAAAGCTTTCTGAACCAAAATGAACCAATTTGTATTGAAATGGCTCAGGGTAGTGAAGCATTTGACACACTAAAAACTAGTGAAATCTGTTGGCCGGACAACAGAGTTGCATGACAATGGATGGAAAAAAAAGACCAGTGTCCAAGGTATGTTGACCTTGGGAGTGGGGTCATCTGGACCCACAAAAACTTTTTTTTTCTTCAGTGATTTTTAATTTTCACTGGTGTTCATGACAGATGTGAAATTTTCTCCACCTTCATCCACATTTGTCATAGAATGGAAAAGACATTAATGTAAGGCTGGGGTCATCTTGATCGCAAAGATAGCAGAAGTGTTAAAATGATACAACACAAATCTAAAATGAGGTGGTGCAAGCGCCCCTGTTGGAAAGGTGTGTGAAAAAGAAGGGGAGGGGTCAGGGAAATCGCTTCAACTGTGGGTCTCTACCAAATAAATGAACGTACAGGGGACAAAAGCGGGGTGGGGGTGTAATCTTCATTATGAAACTTAAAAAAAATCAGTCATACAATGACATTCTGTAACACACATTTTAATCCAGGTATATTACATTAATGATCTTTGTGTTAACGTATATATGAAATGACCAAATAAAAGATTGATTACAAAACAATGTGGTCATCAAGGGTAAGAGACAATTGGTTTAGTCGAAGCCTTTGTCGGGGAAGTTTATTGCCAAGTGCCGATTCTGCCAAAATGCTGGAGAGATGGACAGAAAAAGGTCAAAGACATCTGGGGCTCAATTTAGAAAAAGAAGAAGAGGAGAAAAGAGATAAAGAAAAGGGTATGTGATGTCCTCATAGCTAGAGATGGATGTTTGTTATGCTAGCTATCTGCTTAGTACAACAACGACATCGACGACCAAAACAGTTTTTGGTCGATGACAAAAACTGAAGTAGGACTAAATGTTGATATTTAAATATTTTTCTATTTTCTAAGCTTTTATATACTCTTAAAACATTCACTATACCTTTGCTTAGTTTAAAGCTTTATTTTATTGTCTTTTCCTGTTTTTTCCGGTTAGTTATCACTTTAACATTAACATTTTACATTTTTTTAACCAGTTAACTGGATATTTTAACTGTTAAAGTGGATTAGTTGTGAGCCTGTGTGTATGAAGTTTATTATTTTGTTTCATCATGTTGGGTTCTATGTTTAGGCAATAGTATATTCATAAATCTGTTGGTAGTTTTTAAGATTAATATTAACCATATACAACTACTCGATGGTGACAAAACATAATGTAACCAGTCTAAAAATGTGTCAATCATAGGATTGAAGACGGCAACCATTAGTTATTTTTTTCTTCTCTGAAGTAGAGATCTGTACTAATTTAAAATTTCAATTCATTTATGTGTTTTTTATATATTTTTTATATATATTGTAGTTTATGGTCTTTTGAAGTCAATATCAAATGCCATTTCAGGGGCACTTCTAAGATATTTTGGGTCCTCTGCTACTGCTCAAGGTAACACATCCACTGCCCCAGCCACAGCCACAGTCCCAACCCTTCAGGATGA